>NC_092228.1:20632502-20852502 GCF_036320965.1 Panulirus ornatus
CCAATTTGTATTGTTCAGTTAACATACTGCATATTTTCTTAGGGTCATTTTTATACTTTTCTCCTATTTTAATGAGTCTAATATCTGATTTGTTGTTTTTTGGTTTATTCATATATATGAATTGTAATTTTAACATCCTTTCCATGTTTTGTATAAATCTCACATCATTCATCTTATGTTCTCTTGTAAGGGATTCTATTATTTCTGTATCTGCATTCTTTATTTTCTCAACAACTCTGATTTTTGCTACACTCATTGCTTACCTTTTTATCTTTATCATGATCATCTTTAATTCATATCCTGCCTCCTGTCTCTTGGTGTCTGGAAAGTGATTATATGACTATATTCAACCCTTGATTGAACATCAACAGGTCAACCAAATATAAATGTTATTCTTATGAACACAAAAAGAAAAACTTTGAAGAAGCTTTTTTGAAAATAATTGCTCTTCCACAGATATTTTTTACTACAGTTTTCCTTTCAGTGAAAAAATTACTGATAAGTGATTTTGTGACATGAAAGGAGATACAGATGCCTTTGCTTTATTTTAGCTTTCTTTACTGTAAATAATCAATGGTAAGTAATTTTGTGACCTGAAAGAAGATACAGATTATCTTGCTTCCAGCCACTATTCCATCCATTTTGCACGTTTCATGCATTAAAACATCATTTACTGGTGTATACAGTACTTTAGAGTTGTTAAGCACTTTTCCAAGCAATGCTTGGCTTGGAATGAAATTCAGCTCCAGAATTTTTCTCAAAGTTTGCACACTGGATACACTGTACCTCAATGCAAGAAATTTAAGGGGCTTCTTATTTATGTTTAAGCTTTTGCATAACTAGTGTTGTACATACAATTGTTTATAAACACATATTAGATTGCAAATAATCTGCCTACTCTTGATGGCCTTGAGTTGAACTTAGAAGTAGTCTGACATTTGTTTTGTAAAAACATTCTTTCTCACAGTGCACTTGGTTGGTGGGGGATTCAAAGCCTCTTCCATGTTGACCATTATACAGCATATGTAACTGGCAGATGTTTGTTCATGGATACTCAGCAACAACACAGCATTATACCAAAATCATTCATGTTACAGTGTAGAGTAAATTTGTGCCAAGCAGCCAGCAACCCTTATTCATTACATGTACTCAGTGCTGTGCAGACATGCTGACCACTGCTTGATGTTTGTATGGTCTCAGGACTTCAGAGATGTCAAATGGGTGTAAATGAATTTTATTCATGGTTTTCCATGACACAGATTACAGATGTTATGTTGATGTTGTATCTTGAAAACTAGTATACCATAAGACACCACAAGGAGTGACAATAGACTGCTTTATGGATCAGCCTAACTACCACTATTTTTTTTAGTATCCTGTATATATATTTCTATTTTGCTGAGCTCTTTATAATGTTAAGATTTATGATATTTTTGACTCTTTGACTTGTGGTTAAAAGTAGTGGATGTATCATGCCTGTACTCAAGATTTGATGGTCATATGAAAGGCAGGGAATGATCCAGAGCTGTATCGTAAGACATTATGATGCTGATGCAACCAGATGACTAGTTGATTGTGATCCCACTTGTCACTGTAAATGGTTTTAATCACTCTCCTTCAACAAACTCTTTATTCTGTGCCTCTCATGTGATATACACATTGCATTTTTTCCCTACACCACAAAGAGCAACACAAAAGCAACAAGCAAGCTAAATGCTTTCTGTGAACACTTACTACTACCAAAGTTGAATAAGAAAAAGATTCCATAGTATCCTTAATAAGCAATTAATCCATGTCACCCTAAATTATACCTCAACTGCCAGGTTATCTACCTCTTCAAAAACAAATAAACAAAGTGGCAAACCACACAAAACAGGGAAACTCAGAACATTCACAAGCAACTACAAACACTCAGCACCTACATAATGAAATGAAGACTACCAATTCAAACCCACCTCAACATGCTTGACACTCTGTTCTTTGCAACAGCACAAGACACTTGTCATGATGAAATGAAGACTACCAATTCAAACCCACCTCAACATGCTTGACACTGTTCTTTGCAACAGCACAAGACACTTATACCCCCTGCTTCACACCTCAGAAATGTATATGTGCAGAGTCTCTCTCTCTCTCTCTCTCTCTCTCTCTCTCTCTCTCTCTCTCTCTCTCTCTCTCTCTCTCTCTCTCTCTCTCTCTCTCTCTCTCTCTCTCTCTCTCTCTCTCTCTCTCTCTCTCTCTCTCTCTCTCTCTCTCTCTCTCTCTCTCTCTCTCTCTCTCTCTCTCTCTCTCTCTCTCTCTCTCTCTCTCTCTCTCTCTCTCTCTCTCTCTCTCTCTCTCTCTCTCTCTCTCTCTCTCTCTCTCTCTCTCTCTCTCTCTCTCTCTCTCTCTCTCTCTCTCTCTCTCTCTCTCTCTCTCTCTCTCTCTCTCTCTCTCTCTCTCTCTCTCTCTCTCTCTCTCTCTCTCTCTCTCTCTCTCTCTCTCTCTCTCTCTCTCTCTCTCTCTCTCTCTCTCTCTCTCTCTCTCTCTCTCTCTCTCTCTCTCTCTCTCTCTCTCTCTCTCTCTCTCTCTCTCTCTCTCTCTCTCTCTCTCTCTCTCTCTCTCTCTCTCTCTCTCTCTCTCTCTCTCTCTCTCTCTCTCTCTCTCTCTCTCTCTCTCTCTCTCTCTCTCTCTCTCTCTCTCTCTCTCTCTCTCTCTCTCTCTCTCTCTCTCTCTCTCTCTCTCTCTCTCTCTCTCTCTCTCTCTCTCTCTCTCTCTCTCTCTCTCTCTCTCTCTCTCTCTCTCTCTCTCTCTCTCTCTCTCTCTCATTTACACACCAATCTAGAGTTTACTTTCTTACACTCTATCACATATTCCCACAACTCCTGCTTCAGGAGGAGTGCTACTCCTTCCTTTGCTCTTGACCTCTCACTAATCCCAAGACATTCCCAAACCACTCTTCCCCTTTACCCTTGAGCTTTGTTTCACTCAGTGCCAAAACATCCACGTTCCTTTGCTCAAACATACTACCTGTCTCTCCTTTTTTCTCATCTTGGTTTCTTCCACTTTCATTCAGACACCCCAGTCTGAGCCTTCAAGGAAGGAGGTAAATAAAGTGCATAAGACAAAAGAACAAATGGGAACATCAGTGAAGGGGGCTAATGGGGAGGTGATAACAAGTAGTGGTGATGTGAGAAGATGGAGTGAGTATTTTGAAGGTTTGTTGAATGTGTTTGATGATAGAGTGGCAGATATAGGGTGTTTTGGTCGAGGTGGTGTGAAAAGTGAGAGGGTTAGGGAAAATGATTTGCTAAACAGAGAAGAGGTAGTAAAAGCTTTGCAGAAGATGAAAGCCAGCAAGGCAGCAGGTTTGGACGGTATTGCAGTGGAATTTATTAAAAAAGGGGGTGACTGTATTGTTGACTGGTTGGTAAGGTTATTCAATGTATGTATGACTCATGGTGAGGTGCCTGAGGATTGGCGGAATGCTTGCATAGTGCTATTGTACAAAGGCAAAGGGGATAAAAGTGAGTGCTCAAATTACAGAGGTATAAGTTTGTTGAGTATTCCTGGGAAATCATATGGGAGGGTATTGACTGAGAGGGTGAAGGCATGTACAGAGCATCAGATTGGGGAAGAGCAGTGTGGTTTCAGAAGTGGTAGAGGATGTGTGGATCAGGTGTTTGCTTTGAAAAATGTATGAGAAATGCTTAGAAAAGCAAATGGATTTGTATGTAGCATTTATAGATCTGGAGAAGACATATGATAGAGTTGATAGAGATGCTCTGTGGAAGGTAATAAGAGTATATGGTTTAGGAGGCAAGTTGTTAGAAGCAGTGAAAAGCCTTTATCGAGGATGTAAGGCATGTGTACGTGTAGGAAGAGAGGAAAGTGATTGGTTCTCAGTGAATGTTGGTTTGGGAGGTAAGTTGTTAGAAGCAGTGAAAAGCTTTTATTGATGATGTAAGGCATGTGTACGTGTAGGAAGAGAGGAAAGTGATTGGTTCTCAGTGAATGTTGGTTTGCGGCAGGGGTGTGTGATGTCTCCATGGTTGTTTAATTTGTTTATGGATGGGGTTATTAGGGAGGTGAATGCAAGAGTTTTGGAAAGAGGGGCATGTATGCAGTCTGTTGATGCCACGTGGTGGTATAGGAAGGTTAACACCACGGGGAGATAGAGGAAGGTTGACGCCACGTAGAAGTAGTGGTAAGGATATTTAATGTGTGTATGACTCATGGTGAGGTACCTGAGGATTGGCAGAATGCATGCATAGTGCCATTGTACAAAGGCAAAGAGGATAAGAGTGAGTGCTCAAATTACAGAGGTATAAGTTTGTTGAGAATTCCTGGGAAATTATATGGGAGGGTATTGATTGAGAGGGTGAAGGCATGTACAGAGCATCAGATTGGGGAAGAGCAGTGTAGTTTCAGAAGTGGTAGAGGATGTGTGGATCAGGTGTTTGCTTTGAAGAACGTATGTGAGAAATACTTAGAAAAACAAATGGATTTGTATGTAGCATTTATGGATCTGGAGAAGACATATGATAGAGTTAATAGAGATGCTCTGTGGAAGGTATTAAGAATATATGGTGTGGGAGGTAAGTTGTCAGAAACAGTGAAAAGTTTTTATCAAGGATGTAAGGCATGTGTACGTGTAGGAAGAGAGGAAAGTGATTGGTTCTCAGTGAATGTAGGTTTGTGGCAGGGGTGCATGATGTCTCCATGGTTGTTTAATTTGTTTATGGATGGGGTTGTTAGGGAGGTGAATGCAAGAGTTTTAGAAAGAGGGGCAAGTATGCAGTCTGTTGTGGATCAGAGAGCTTGGGAAGTGAGTCAGTTGTTGTTCGCTGATGATACAGCACTGGTGGCTGATTCGGGTGAGAAACTGCAGAAGCTGGTGACTGAGTTTGGTAAAGTGTGTGAAAGAAGAAAGCTGAGAGTAAATGTGAATAAGAGCAAGGTTATTAAGTACGGTAGGGTTAAGGGACAAGTCAATTGGGAGGTAAGTTTGAATGGAGAAAAACTGGAGGAAGTAAAGTGTTTTAGATATCTAGGAGTGGATTTGGCTGCGGATGGAACCATGGAAGCGGAAGTGAATCATAGGGTGGGGGAGGGGGCGAAAGTTTTGGGAGCATTGAAGAATGTGTGGAAGTCGAGAATGTTATCTTGGAAAGCAAAAATGGGTATGTTTGAAGGAAGAGTGCTTCCAAAAATGATATATGGTTGCAAGGCATAGGCTATAGATAGAGTTGTGTGGAGGAGGGTGGATGTGCTGGAAATGAGATGTTTGAGGACAATATATGGTGTGAGGTGGTTTGATCAAGTAAGTAATGAAAGGGTAAGAGAGATGTGTAGTAATAAAAAGAGTGTGGTTGAGAGAGCAGAAGAGGTTGTTTTGAAATGGTTTGGTCACATGGAGAGAATGAGTGAGGAAAGATTGACAAAGAGGATATATGTATCGGAGGTGGAGGGAACGAGGAGAAGTGGGAGACCAAATTGGAGGTGGAAAGATGGAGTGAAAAAGATTTTGTGTGATCAGGGCCTGAACATGCAGGAGGGTGAAAGGCGTGCAAGGAATAGAGTGAATTGGAGCGATGTGGTATACCGGGGTCAACGTGCTGTCAATGGATTGAACCAGGGCATGTGAAGCGTCTGGGGTAAACCATGGAAAGTTCTGTGGGGCCTGGATGTGGAAAGGGAGCTGTGGTTTGGGTGCATTATACATGACAGCCAGAGACTGAGTGTGAACGAATGTGGCCTTTGTTGTCTTTTCCTAGCGCTACCTCGCACACATGCGGGGGGAGGGGGTTGTTATTTCATGTGTGGCAGGGTGGTGATGGGAATGAATAATGGCAGACAGTATGAATTATGTGCATGTGTATATATGTATATGTATGTGTGGGTATATATATGTATACGTTGAGATGTATAGGTATGTATATGTCTGTGTGTGGACGAATATGTATATACAAGTGTATGAGGGTAGGTTGGGCCATCCTTTTGTCTGCTTCCTTGCGCTACCTCGCTAACGCGGGAGACAGCGACAAAGTATGATAGATAAATAATAGATATATATATATATATTTATTTTATTTATTTATTTTGCTTTGTCGCTGTCTCCCGCGCCTGCGAGGTAGCGCAAGGAAACAGATGAAAGAAATGGTCCAACCCACCCCCACACACATAACCACACATACACACATGTCCACACACGCAAACATACACACCCACACATATATACACACACAGACACACACATATACACACATGCACACAATTCACACTGTCTGCCCCTACTCACCCCCATCGCCAACCCGCCACACATGGAATAACATCCCCCTCCCCCCTCATGTGTCCGAGGCAGCGCCAGGAAAAGACTACAAAGGCCCCATTCGCTCACACTCAGTCTCCAGCTGTCATGCAATAATGCCCAAAACCACAGCTCCCTTTCCGCATCCAGGCCCCACAGAACTTTCCATGGTTTACCCCAGACGCTTCACATGCCCTGATTCAATCCATTGACAGCACGTCGACCCTGGTATACCACATCGATCCAATTCACTCTATTCCTTGCCCGCCTTTCACCCTTCTGCATGTTCAGGCCCCGATCACTCAAAATCTTTTTCACTCCATCCTTCCACCTAAAATTTGGTCTCCCACTTCTCCTCGTTCCCTCCACCTCTGACACATATATCCTCTTGGTCAATCTTTCCTCACTCATTCTCTCGATGTGCCCAAACCATTTCAAAACACCCTCCTCTGCTCTCTCAACCATGCTCTTTTTATTTCCACACATCTCTCTTACTCTTACATTACTTACTCGATCAAACCACCTCACACCACATATTGTCCTCAAACATCTCATTTCCAGCACATCCACCCTCCTGCACACAACTCTATCCATAGCCCACGCCTCGCAACCATACAACATTGTTGGAACCACTATTCCTTCAAACATAACCATTTTTGCTGTCGGAGATAATGTTCTCGACTTCCACACATTCTTCAAGGCTCCCATGATTTTCGCCCCCTCCCCCACCTTATGATTTACTTCTGCTTCCAAGGTTCCATCCGCTGCCAGATCCACTCCCAGATATCTAAAACACTCTACTTCTTCCAGTTTTTCTCCATTCAAACTTACCTCCCAATTGACTTGACCCTCAACCCTACTGTACCTAATAACCTTGCTCTTATTCACATTTACTCTTAACTTTTTTCTTTCACACACTTTACCAAACTCAGTCACTAGCTTCTGCAGTTTCTCGCATGAATCAGCCAACAGCACTGTATCATCAGCGAACAACAACTGACTCACTTCCCAAGCTCTCTTGTCCCCAACAGACTGCATACTTGCCCCTCTTTCCAAAACTTCTTGCATTCACCTCCCTAACAGCCCTATCCATAAACAAATTAAACAACCATACAACATTGTTGGAACCACTATTCCTTCAAACATACCCATTTTTGCTCTTTGAGGTAACATTCTTGCCTTCCACACATTCTTCAATGCTCCCAGAACTTTTGCTCCCTCCCCCACCCTTGGTGTTGTACAAAATAGAAGTTGAGCCTGTAATGTGTGTTTATAAATTTTTCATGAGTTGTATCCATCTATAATAAAGGAGACTGGGAAGAGGTACTGAACTACAGAAGTCTCTTGATGAGTGTGGTCTGTAGGGTACTAGAAAAGTTAATCAGAAAGCAAGTGTGTGGCGTTCTATAAAGGAGAAATTACCTAAGTGAGAGGCAACATGGCTTTAAGGAAAGGTCATGTGTAATGAATTTTTTAGATTTCTATGAGATAGTGAATGAACTGTTACTCAAAAGGGAATACTGTGTAAATTGTTTAGATCTTGACTTCCCAAAAGCATTTGACACAGTATCGCATGAGAGGCTGATTAAGAAGGTAGAATATCAGTAAGGAATATGAGGGAGACTCCAACGGATAGAGGATTATCTTATTGAAAGGGAACTAAGGACACATGTCAGCAGTTTCCTCCAAGTAGGTGGTCACCAGTGGACTTCCCAAAGGTTCTGTTTTGGGACTGCTTCTCTTGATCTGTGTGAATGGCTTTCCTGAAAGTATGGACTCGGACCTGACTATATTTGCAGTTGATACAAAGCTCATGAGGGTAAAATGTGGTGAGTAGGATTGCATCAGCTTAGTAATGGGACCTAAACGGACTGCAAAGCTGGTGTAATACATGGTTGATGAAATTCAACTCAAGCAAACCTAGAATAATGTAGATGGGATGAATTGAAAGAAGGCCTCGAAGCAATTATTATCTAGCTGGAAATAAGCTTCAAGATTCTTTGTGAGAGAAGGAATTATCCCTAATCTGTAGTCAGAGTCCTACATTAGGAGAATAGAAAGGTAGATTTACTGTTTTCTGTAAAGATTTAGCTAGCTGTTCATATCCTATACCAGGTCAAAACTAGAATATGCATCTCAAGTTTGGTTACTGTACCTAAAGAAGCTCTTAGAGCCAGTACTAAATAGGGTTCAAAGGAGTGCAACAAAGATGGTACCAGAATTGTGAGATATATGTGACAGTGAAAGGCTTAAGGCTTTAGATTTGCCTGCCTTGGAAGAGAGAAGAGTGAGTGACCTGACTGCAGTCTTCAAGTTTATAAAACAGATTGATGCTGTGAACAGCAAACAGTTCTTTGACAGATGTAGGAATAGAGATATCAGGGTGCACAACATGAAATTAAGCAAGAACTTAAAAAAAAGATGTAAAGAAGTACTTATATAGTGTAAGAATGTTAGATGAATGGAATAGAATGACGAATGACATAGTTAATGTAGACAGAATATACATAGATTTAAATTCTATGGTAATAAAGAATGTTTGAGAGACATAGCCCCATGAGTGGAAAACTCCCTCCTAGTACAGTACAAACAGATAATTGCACAGACTGGAAGGGCTATTTATGTGTTTAATCCTAAGTTAATAAGCAAGTGTTTGGATGAGCTTTTATGGGAGTTGTTAAAGCTTTTGATTATGATTGTACAAAGTCATGGATGTATACTGGGTGAACATGAGAGTTTCAAGAGCACTTTGAATGAGTCCTATTAAGAATCCCCTGTAGTGTACACTACTGATAATTTTCTTTTCTTAATGTAGGGTATTGCTTAGCTGTTCATAGAGTTTTATTATGTGTTCAGTGGGGAGGATAATTTTTTTGCTGATATTTTAGTACATTTTTATTTTCACCATAGGATAAATAATTTGATTCTCCATTCTAACCTGTCTTCAGAGGTGTGTATAAGGTAAAACAAAACTTAGCATTTTTTGCCTTGGTGTCAGACATGAGCTGTAGTATTAATATATGATTAATAAGTAGTTGAGTTTCATATTCATGCAAGGTGTTTTAATTAAATGCATGTCTTCTTTTAACTTAACATTTTTTTCCAGGAAATTTGATTAATTTAAGCAATATTGAGATAGAGGAATTTACTTAGCATATAGAGTTTTTAATTCTGTTTTTGTCAGATTCTTATTATGACAATGTAATGTATTCACAGATTATTTTGTGCATAGTCACACATTCCAAAAAATTATGGTTTGTTCTCACATGCCTCACTAGCAGTGTAGAACAACATATCTGTTTTACTGCAGGTGCAACAGACCCTACTCACCGTCTCTCATTCCATTTGGCGGATGTTCAGCTTACAATGACAGGAGGTGGAGCAGGGGGATTAGGCTCCTCTGCCTCCCCTTACACCCAGCCTTCCAGACAACGTTGCCATTGTCCTTCTTGTGGACGCATGCTTAGTCAACGAAGGTAGTGTCAATAACGAAATCTCTCTTGATATATATTAGACCTGCCATATGATGGATTGCATGGTCAGCAGTTTTTTATTTCTTTTTTTTATTTGATGAATGTATCACATGGTAATCATTCAGTAATGAGTAATCATCATTATCCTTTAGAACTAGCGTATGTGAATCAGTTATAGTGGATAACACTTTTTTAACATGAATTATATTGATTATTGAGAATTTATGTTTAGACATACCTTTGTCTTACTTTCTGAAAATAATTTTATGACTGAAGCACATTAGATGTGGGGTTCAGGCAAGACTGATACATTACTTGTTAGAAATATGGAATTTTTTAACTTTTATAAAAGTGATTGATAATTATACTATAAACTAGAAAAGATCGCACACCCATCCAGTACGAGAAAATTGTCCATGACATCTTTGATCTTGGTCTTGAGAAAAGTGATTTTCTTGAATATTCTCACAACATAGAAACCAAATCTTTATACTAGTTAGTTACATAGAAACTAGGCTTATTCATTAAGCTAGCTGTATGCAGGATTAATTTTGATGTATATTA
This sequence comes from Panulirus ornatus, assembly GCF_036320965.1. Taxonomy (NCBI): domain Eukaryota; kingdom Metazoa; phylum Arthropoda; class Malacostraca; order Decapoda; family Palinuridae; genus Panulirus; species Panulirus ornatus. The sequence continues at coordinate 20,642,829 of NC_092228.1, forward strand.
CTGACTGATATTAGACATGCTTTAGTCTGATTTCTGCTTTTTTTGTGTAGAGAGCCCATTAAGTCTATGACTACACTCATATTTTTGTAATTTACATGACTTTACTACTTACAGGAACCTGAAACAGCACCTCATCACCACACATAAGATGACACCAGATGAAGCCACTGTTGTCGTCAAACGATACAATTTTGAGCTTCTTGTAGATGAGCCTGTAATTCAGCCACTTCCTCAGCCACCACTTCCACATTTGCCATTATTGCCTTCCCCTCCTTTACCCTTGACTATGCTGCCAAATTTAACCCCTGTATCCTCTCCAACTATTATGCTGCCACCAAAAAGTCCACTTCCATCTTAGCCTCTAGCCATCTGTGTTATATCTCTGTTATCCCATATCTTGAACTTTCTGTTTTGCTGAAAGGTAATGATTTCCATTATGGGTTAAGCATCCCTAATCCAAAAATCTGAAATCCAAAATCCTTCAAAATCAGAAACTTTTTGAGCAGGGACCTGACATTACCAGTGGAAAATTGCACACTTAAACACATTATTTTTTCATTGTATTGATGGTATTTCTTATTTCTTAAATGTTATGTACTTATGTGTGAATAAGTGTAAGAAAATGATTGCTTATCAGTGGCATATGAATTCAGAGTCAGGAATGAAGGTGATGCCAAACAACCACAGATTGTACACATGGGCAGTTGAGGTTGCAACACCTTAGCTTTCTGATGGTTCAGTGTTATGTGTTACACAAACTTTGTTTAATGCACAAACAGGTTATGTGTATAAAGTGTATATGAAGCATAGATGGATTTTGTTTTTAGACTTTGGCCCCATCCCCAAGATATCTCATTATGTATATGCAAATATTCCAAAATCCAAAACACTTCTTGTCCCAGGTATTTTGGATAAGGGATACTCAACCTGTATTTTTATTAAAACCAAGATATGTATATTTTAATTCTTTTGAGACTTCACGATATGCAAGGGTTTGGTCCCATAAAGCATTTTTGTTCCCCATCTCCCTACCGAGACCTTGTACAGTACCTAGAGAGCTCACAGTTTTGAGTATTTAAGGATCACAATATTACATTGAAAGTACAATGTATTAGAGGTGTTCATTAGTACTAGTAATTTTGCTATATGGCATTTGAGCTACATTAAGCTGTAGTTTTTTACATGTCTACAAGAATATTTAATACTGCATTACTGCAGTATTTTAGAAAGGGATTCATTAGGTTCTGTAAAAAGTATTTCATACAAGGTCACAGTCTTTCAACATTTCAAGGGAATCAGTGAAGATAATTGTGTGTTTCTTGCTTCTTGAATATTTTCTTTGATGTGAAGCAAGGTTGTGTATTTGTGGTGCTTGATAAAAAAGTGATAAAATGTGCAGCTTGCCTTGTTGCACCCAACCCAGTGATGCTAAAGAATCTCAGCTCTCATAGATATATTAGTAATCTCTCTTCAATTAATTTGATATGACTCAGATTAGCATTCTTGATAATTTGACACACTCTGACACTAGTGGAGGAGTTTGCCATTATTAAGTATAAGATGATATTTTTTGATGCTTTTTATGAAAGGCATACCCATTGTAAAGGCAATGGACTTAAATAATACTGCTCTTTTTTTAGAATGTAGCCTAAAGTGCTCACCACAAGTACAAGTGGCTGGTCCTGTGGAATGCATTGAGAATTCATACCTGGTGTTGAGGTTGCCAGATTCAGTCTTGCTGATTCTGATCATAACATAGAATTTTGATGACTTTGGACTGCTGTTGTCTTGCTGAGTCATAACAGTGAACTCAGCTTAAGCATATGCTGATGAGATTGCTTGACCACTGTTTCATGAATTTCATTGGTTTCCATAGGCCACACATTTAGTTTTAAGGATTTTCTCCAATTTCCAGCTCCACCCATTCATACTAATAAAGAAATTTGGAATGATTTGTCCAATTTTCTGTCTGTATATCTGTGTCCAATATGCCATTTCTAAGAATTCATCATGTGACATGAAGATTCATATCCATGCATCTCTGTTTTTGCACAACTTTGAACTGTGCTTTGAGCTCATGCCCCTCTCAGTCTTCCCACATTCTTCCTTTCATCATGCTCATATTCAGGCATCTAATCATACTATCTGCACCAGTTCTCTTCATATGTCCAAAGTGTCTAAGCATTCCATGCATCAACTTGCTGCAGTCACACATTTCTCTTCAAGAGAGTTATCCATTGAAACATGTTATTGTGTCCCTTCTGAAAATAAGGCACTATAAACACCCTTTGTGAGGAGAATCATACTACAAAAACACAAAGGTCACCCACTCAAATGGTTGGACAGTAGGTGACAGTTACAGTTGTAGCATAATTGACTTTAATTCTCTCAAGTTTGACCTCTCTGTCTGCCAAATGTCAGCTTTGGAGAACATAATTTTTGTAGTAATGAAATGAGGGAAGTGAATGGTTAGATTTTCTTATATGTAAAATGAAGTTGATAAGAAAGTTCACTTTAATCTAGAATTAGACAAAATTTTCCTGTCCTGATTTTTTAAGACTTGACAACAAAGCTTTATGGTGCATGAAAATGAAATTATGATAAAGAGGCTTTGATTTTTGGTTCAATTCCTTTTATATTCTGAGTAAAAGTTTTAGAGTGCATGAAAAAATGAACTTCAATATTCTTAAAATCAATCCTAATTTTTGATCTTTATACCCTTTACAGTTCTTGCAGTCAATGAAGTTTTGTAAGTTGTTTTATCTTTTCAAAAAGTATTGGCATCATTTGAGGTAAATATTGGCTAAGAATTAAATCAGTTTCACTGCTCATGATTTAGGTCTCCAAAGATACAACTATTCTTTCCTCTTCCTCTGTTAAACATTGTACTCCCAAGGGACCCTTTATACTTGGTGTATGTCTTTTGTTAGTAGCACATAGCTGGTTTCTGAAAGTACATAACATGTTTGATTTGCCATCTAGATGATATTAGATACTAAGATTTTGACATTACCATAAATTAGTGAGTCTCATCATATAGGTTGGCTTATGTTGCAATTAGATAATTAGAGGCATGACTGTGGGATTTGCTAATGAATACAGAAAACGAATTTTGATTTGAAAGATTTTCTGCTTGGGCATCACAACGGCAAAGATGCTTATTTGAAAACCTATCCTTTCCTGTTCATTGACTTTTGGAATAGAGCTTTTTTCGGATGAGCTTAATGGACAAGTAGGTGATGGTTATTTACAAGTTTTCCAAGTCAGTAAGTGTTATGACTGGAGGATTCAAATCAACATGTTTTACTTAGTTCATATTTAATAAACTCTCAGTGATAAGTCATTTGAGGAGATGACCACTCTGTTTGGTAGTGTGACTTTCTGTTTCATGAGTGTTTATACTTCCTTTATTTCTGGTAGATCTGAGGTTTTTTCTGGCATTTTTTTTGTTGTTGTTCTCTTACAGAAAGAAGTCTCTCCTGTTCAGCACGAATTATTTCTATCCCATTTTTCAATTATACTTAATTTCTCACTAGATACTCTCCTCTCTCCACATTCCATTCTTATGAGATTGACAATCACAGCTCAATCTTTGTCATTCTGTTATTGGAAGCTGTACATTAAGATATGCTAAACTGTGCCTAATAAACTCTACCACTCCTGCAAACTCATCATCTTTTACCCAACTTGGCATTTCACCGAGTCCCATCATCTCCTAAGATATGACCAGTATGCGCTCCTCCATCTTTAGCAGGAATGCTCTGGTGATATTTGATTATTTGTACCCTCTCATGCTTCACATCATTAAAGCAAAGTTCACATTGGCATCCTTTCTGTACTTAAACATCATCTTGAATTTGTTTCCAGTTTCTTTTTGCAACTTTCACAGTTATCCACATTCCTTTCTAGTGTCCCAAACCTCATCCACTTTAATAATAATTTTTTGAGCTTGACAGAAAGCTGATAGCACTTGTACTCACATCCTTGATGTAGGTATTAGTTTCACACAGCTAAATATATATTTTTTTTTTTTTGCTTTGTCGCTGTCTCCCGTGTTTGCGAGGTAGCGCAAGGAAACAGACGAAAGAAATGGCCCAACCCACCCCCATACACATGTATGTACATACGTCCACACACGCAAATATACATACCTACACAGCTTTCCATGGTTTATCCCAGACACTTCACATGCCCTGATTCAATCCACTGACAGCACGTCAACCCCGGTATACCACATCGATCCAATTCACTCTATTCCTTGCCCTCCTTTCACCATCCTGCATGTTCAGGCCCCGATCACACAAAATCTTTTTCACTCCATCTTTCCACCTCCAATTTGGTCTCCCACTTCTCCTCGTTCCCTCCACCTCCGACACATATATCCTCTTGGTCAATCTTTCCTCACTCATTCTCGCCATGTGCCCAAACCATTTCAAAACACCGTCTTCTGCTCTCTCAACCACGCTCTTTTTATTTCCACACATCTCTCTTACCCTTACGTTACTTCCTCGATCAAACCACCTCACACCACACATTGTCCTCAAACATCTCATTTCCAGCACAGCCATCCTCCTGCGCACAACTCTATCCATAGCCTATGCCTCGCAACCATACAACATTGTTGGAACCACTATTCCTTCAAACATACCCATTTTTGCTTTCGGAGATAATGTTCTCGACTTCCACACATTCTTCAAGGCTCCCAGGATTTTCGCCCCCTCCCCCACCCTATGATCCACTTCCGCTTGCATGGTTCCATCCGCTGCCAGATCCACTCCCAGATATCTAAAACACTTTACTTCCTCCAGTTTTGCTCCATTCAAACTTACCTCCCAATTGACTTGACCCTCAACCCTACTGTACCTAATAACCTTGCTCTTATTCACATATATATATATATATATATATATATATATATATATATATATATATATATATATATATATATATATATATATATATTTTTTTTCATACGATTCGCCATTTCCCGCATTTGCGAGGTAGCGTTAAGACCAGAGGACTGGGCCTTAGAGGGAAAATCCTCACCTGGCCCCCTTCTCTGTTCCTTCTTTTGGAAAATTAAAAAAAAAAAACGAGAGGGGAGGATTTCCAGCCATCCGCTCCCTCCCCTTTTAGTCGCCTTCTACGACACGCAGGGAATATGTGGGAAGTATTCTTTCTCCCCTATCCCCAGGGATATATATATATATATATATATATATATATATTTTTTTTTTCTTTGTTGCTGTCTCCCGCGTTTGCGAGGTAGCGCAAGGAAACAGACAAAAGAAATGGCCCTACCCACCCCCATACACATGTATATACATATGTCCACACACGCAAATATACATACCTACACAGCTTTCCATGGTTTATCCCAGACGCTTCACATGCCCCGATTCAATCCACTGACAGCACGTCATCCCCGGTACACCACATCGCTCCAATTCACTCTATTCCTTGCCCTCCTTTCACCCTTCTGCATGTTCAGGCCCCGATCACACAGAATCTCTTTCACTCCATCTTTCCACCTCCAATTTGGTCTCCCTCTTCTCCTCGTTCCCTCCACCTCCGACACATATATCCTCTTGGTCAATCTTTCCTCACTCATTCTCTCCATGTGCCCAAACCATTTCAAAACACCCTCTTCTGCTCTCTCAACCACGCTCTTTTTATTTCCACACATCTCTCTTACCCTTACGTTACTTCCTCGATCAAACCACCTCACACCACACATTGTCCTCAAACATCTCATTTCCAGCACATCCATCCTCCTGCGCACAACTCTATCCATAGCCCACACCTCGCAACCATACAACATTGTTGGAACCACTATTCCTTCAAACATACCCATTTTTGCTTTCCGAGATAATGTTCTCGACTTCCACACATTCTTCAAGGCTCCCAGAATTTTTGCACCCTCCCCCACCCTATGATCCACTTCTGCTTCCATGGTTCCATCCACTGCCAGATCCACTCCCTGATATCTAAAACACTTCACTTCCTCCAGTTTTTCTCCATTTAAACTCACCTCCCAATTGACTTGACCCTCAACCCTACTGTACCTAATAACCTTGTTCTTATTCACATTTACTCTTAACTTTCTTCTTTCACACACTTTACCAAACTCAGTCACCAGCTTCTGCAGTTTCTCACATGAATCAGCCACCAGCGCTGTATCATCAGTGAACAACAACTGACTCACTTCCCAAGCTCTCTCATCCCCAACAGACTTCATACTTGCCCCTCTTTCCAAAACTCTTGCATTCACCTCCCTAACAACCCCATCCATAAACAAATTAAACAACCATGGAGACATCACACACCCCTGCCGCAAACCTACATTCACTGAGAACCAATCACTTTCCTCTCTTCCTACACGTACACGTGCCTTACATCCTCGATAAAAACTTTTCACTGCTTCTAACAACTTGCCTCCCACACCATATATTCTTAATACCTTCCACAGAGCATCTCTATCAACTCTATCATATGCCTTCTCCAGATCCATAAATGCTACATACAAATCCATTTGCTTTTCTAAGTATTTCTCACATACATTCTTCAAAGCAAACACCTGATCCACACATCCTCTACCACTTCTGAAACCCCACTGCTCTTCCCCAATCTGATGCTCTGTACATGCCTTCACCCTCTCAATCAATACCCTCCCATATAATTTACCAGGAATACTCAACAAACTTATACCTCTGTAATTTGAGCACTCACTCTTATCCCCTTTGCCTTTGTACAATGGCACTATGCACGCATTATAGTGGCACGCATTCCGCCAATCCTCAGGCACCTCACCGTGAGTCATACATACATTAAATAACCTTACCAACCAGTCAACAATACAGTCACCCCCTTTTTTAATAAATTCCACTGCAATACCATCCAAACCTGCCGCCTTGCCGGCTTTCATCTTCCGCAAAGCTTTTACTACCTCTTCTCTGTCCACCAAATCACTTTCCCTAACCCTCTCACTTTGCACACCACCTCGACCAAAACACCCTATATCTGCCACTCTATTATTATACTTTGTCGCTGTCTCCCGCGTTAGCGAGGTAGCGCAAGGGAACAGATGAAAGAATGGCCCAACCCACCCACATACACATGTATACACATGCACGTCTGCACACGCATATATACATACCTATACATCTCAATGTATACATATATATACACACACAGACATATACATATATACACATGTACATAATTCATACTGTCTGCCTTTATTCATTCCCATCACCATCCTGCCACACATGAAATAACAACCCCCTCCCCCCTCATGTGCACGAGGTAGCGCTAGGAAAAGACAACAAAGGCCTCATTCGTTCAAACTCAGTCTCTAACTGTCATGTAATAATGCACTGAAACCACAGCTCCCTTTCCACATCCAGGCCCCACAGAACTTTCCATGGTTTACCCCAGATGCTTCACATACCCTGGTTCAATCCATTGACAGCACATCGACCCTGGTATACCACACCGTTCCAATTCACTCCATTCCTTGCACACCTCTCACCCTCCTGTATGTTTAGGCCCCAAACGCTGACATCATCGAACCACCTCCCCTTAGCTACCACTTCTCTGAGATCATGCTTCTGGCTAGACTTGCTGCATGGCTTCTGCTGCAGTCAGTCAACTTTTCATAGATCAGCATCCGTTTGTTTAATTTTATTAATCTTTTAAGATATGCTGTACATTATATTATCTATATATTTTATTCATTATACTTGATTGCTGTTTCCTGCATCTGCAAGGTAGCACCAGGAAACAGACAAAGAAAGACCCATCCATTCATGTACACACAAATACACATACATGCCCATATACATACTTTTACATATCAACATATACATACATATACATACAGCATATACATACATATACAACATATATATACATATATGTACACAGCCATATACATATATACACATGTACATAATCATACTCAGTTGCCTTCATCCATCCCTAGTGCCACCCCACCCCACAGGAAACAGCATTGCCACCACCGGCATCAGAAAGGCAGCACCAGGAAAACAGACAAAAAAGGCCACATTTGTTCGTGCTCAGCCTCTAGCTGTCATGTGTAATGCACTGAAACCACAACTCCCTATCCACATCGAAGCCCCACAGAACTTTCAATCGTTCACCCCAGATGTTTCACATGCCCTGGTTCAGTTCATTGACAGCACGCCTCTCACCCTCTTGCGTGTTCAGGCCCCAGTCGCTCAAAATCTTTTTCACTTCATCTTTCCACTTCCAATTGGTCTCCCACTTCTCCTTCTTCCCTCCACCTCAGATAGATATATCCTCTTTGTCTACCTTTCCTCACTCATTCTCCCCATGTGTCCAAACCATTTCAACACTCTCCTCTGCTTTCTCTTTTCATTACCACACATCTCTCTTTACCTTTTCATTACTCCTTTGATCAAACCACCTTATACCACATATTGTTCACAAACATTTAATTTACAACACATCCACCCTCCTCCATACAACCCTATTTGTAGCCCATACCTTGCAACCATATAATATTGTTGGAACTACTATTCCTTCAAACATATCCATTTTCGCTCTCCAAGATAACATTCTCTTTTTCCACACATTCTTCATTACTCTCAGAATCATCACCCCCTCCTCCATCTTATAACCCATTTCCCAGGCCCTCTCATCCCCAACAGACTGCATACTTGCCACTTTCTCCAAAACTCTTGCATTTACCTCCCTAACAACCCCATCCATAAACAAATCAAACAACCATGGTGACATCACATACCCTTGTTGCAGACTGACTTTCACTGAGGACCAATCACTCTCCTCTCTTCCTACTCGTGCACACACCTTACATCATTGATAAAAACTTCTCACTGCTTCTTGTAGCTTACCTCCCACACCATATGTTGTTAAGACCTTTCACAAAGCATCTCTATCAACCCTATCATAAGTCTTCTCCAGATCCATAAATGCCACATACAAATCCATTTTTCTAAGTATTCCTCATACGCATAATTCAGAGTAAACACCTGATTCATTCATCCTCTACCACTTGTGAAACCGCACTGTTCCTCCCCAATCTATCACTTTGTACATGCCTTCACCCTCTCGTTCAATACCCTCCCATACGATTTTCCAGGAAGGCTCAACATATTTATGCCTCTGTAGTTTGAACACTCATGCCAATGGCACTATTCAAGCCGGTCACCAATCCTCAGGCACTTCACCATGATCCATACATACCCTTAGTATCCTAACCAACCAATCAACAACACACTCACCATGTTTCTCAATATATTCAACTGCAATACCATCCATTCCTACCACATTGCCAGACTTCATCTTCTGCAAGGCTTTTACCACCTCTTCTCTTTTCACCAAACCAGTCTCCCTGACCCTCTTACTTCATATACCACCACGACCAAAACACCCAATATCTGCCATTCTATAATCATACACATTAAACAATCCTTCTAAATACTCCATCTCCTCCTCACTCTGTCACTACCTATGATCACTTCTCCCCTTACCCCCTTCACCAATATTCCTATTTGTTCTATTGTCTTTCACACATTATTTACTTCCTCCAAAATAAGTTTTTATTCTCCATAAAGTTTATTGAGATACTTACTCACCCCATCTCTCATTTGCCCTCTTTTTCAACTCTTGCACCTTCCTCTTGAGCTCCTGCCACTTTCTCTTATACATCTCCCAGTCATTTGCATTTCTTCCTTGTAAGTATTGTCCAAATGCCTCTCTTTTCCCTTTCACTAACAACTTTACTCCTTCATCCCACCATTCACTACCCCTTTCTTATCTGCCCACCTCCCACCTTTCTCATGCCACATGCATCTCTTGCACATGGTATCACTTCTTCTCTAAGTACCTTCCATTCCTCACCCTCTCCCCTTACTTTATTTCCTCTCAACCTTTGCCATTCGACATTCGGTCTTTTGGTATTTCTTCACACAGTTCTCCTTTCCAAGCTCACTTACTCTCACCACTCCCTTCTCCCCTACATTCTCTCCTCTTTTTTGAAAACCTTTACAAATCTTTCACCTTTGCCCCCACAAGATAGTGATTTGACATCCCTCCAGCTGCCCCTCTCAGCACATTTACATCCAAAAGGTTTTCTTTTACATGCCTGTCAAAAAATACTTAATCTAAAAATGTCCTTTGGCCATCTCTCCAGTCTTTTTACAGCACACAACTCCACAAGGTCTTGACCATACCCTATGCACAACAATTATACCCTCAACTGCCACATTATTCATCTTCACATTCAAATCACCCATCATTAATACCCAGTCTCATGCACTAATACTGCTGACACACTCAGCTGCTCCCTAAACACTTGCCTCTTATGATCTTTCTTCTCATGACCAGGTGCATAAGGACCAATAATCACCCTTCTCTTGCCTTTCACTTTCAGTTTTACCCACATCAATTTAGAATTCACTTCCTTACACTCTATCGCATACTCCCAAAAACCCTGCTTCAGGAATAGTGACACTCCTTCCTTAGCTCTTTCCAATACATTCTCACCCTTTACCCTTGAGCTTTGTTTCACTCAGAGCTAGATCATCCAGGTTTCTTTCCTCAAATATGCTACCTATCTCTCCTCTCTTCTCATCTTGGTTTCATCCACACACATTCAAATACCCCAGTCTGAACCTTCAAGGAGGATGAGCACTTCCTACTTGACTCCTTCTGTTTTCTCTTTTAGAAATTGAAATGCAAGAAGGGGAGGGTTTCCAGTCCCCCATTTTTTTCTGCCACCTTTAGTTACCTTCTACAACACGCAGGGAATATGATGGGAGAATTTTTGTATGATTTTATATAGATTATACTTGTAAATTACTTTATTCTTTCCATTATTACTGCCTGTCATACTTGTATATCAGTTTGACTATCTGTTTATTTCCCTTTACTATAGTCTAGTTGACTTGATTTCAGTGGCATATGTATAGTAATAATGAAAGACTTCAGATGGCAGTTTATTGTTATCAGAAGTAGTATGTTTTTATGGTGGTTGGTTTCATTAGTAGCATGTCTCTGCCTTCCCTCCCTCTCCTTCCCTCATGTATAATGTCTGTAGTGTGTATGCAGCAATACTGGAAGAAATTAGTTGATTTGTTTTTATAACCACTAGCTTTTAAGTGGCCTTTATTTTAATATTAGAATTACTGATTGACCGCCTGTTGGTATCATAATCCTTGTGTCTCTTCCTCATGTTTGCCTCCCTACCTTTTCCTCCTAAATGTATCCCTTTCCTCTTTGTATATTGTACCATAGTGTATATATGGTAACATTGGAAGAAGTAAATTGGCTCATTCATTTTCATATACACTTCGTTTTTAAATGGCATTTCTAAGTTATATTGAAATTATTGAGTGACCAGCAGTTGGTATCATGACACTGTCTCATCATTCCCTCATTGCTATCCCCTTCCCTTCCTCCTGTTTTGGTTTTATTCCAGTCCATTTTGGGAGGCTTTTAAGTGTATGGCCCCTGTAAAGAGGGTGGTATGCTAGCGTTATGGGTTAGACAGTACTATATAGCTGTGATACTGATCCAGACTCTGGTTTGTGCCATTAAAGGGAGGGAATCAACCAGTCATTTCACATTTGGTAGACAAATTGCTCCCAGTATTCAGACCTGGGAAAGGTGAGTCTCTATTTCATGGTACAATGTTTTTTCACTGTGCCAGAATGTAGGGAATGACTTGTTGATAAAGATTACTCTCCCATTCAAGGGTAGGTGAAGTGACCCATTGGCCCACTGGTGAATTCTATACCTTGACCAATATATTGTGATATATTCCTCCTCAAGGTGGTTAAAACATTGAGGTAATCTCTTGCTGAGCAAAAAGTTCTTCATCAAAACAGTGGTTCAAAGAAGAATTTTTTTCATATTTTTTTATTCATTTATAATTACCCAAGAACCAGCTTCTGTTAAAGGACTGGTGTTACAGGACTTCAGCAAGAGAAATGCCTCCAAATGGTTCTAATTGTGAGAGAATTTACCTTCTTGCTGTGCAGACCCTGCCCCTCTGTGAACTGTTTGGTTGGACTGCATGAGGTGTGAGCAAGTAAGGGTCATCTTAGAAATTTGAGACTAAGCCAGTGAGAAATATGCTTTTAAGGTAGAATTTTAATTTGTCACTTCCTCTTCTCCCAAGATAGTGTTCCCTGTGGAAGTTAGGTTACTTTCCAACAACCTTTAGGGTCCAAGAATGAGCTGCATAGAAGGAAGAGCTGGGAAGGTGGCTAGTGTGATGTCATAGATAGTTATGCATGATGGTTAACACTTAGTTGTTGGCTACAGCATTGTGTTTGAAGAGAGCTTTTAGACTGCTAACAGGAAACATTATAGTTTCATTTTTGCATGCATTAAACATGACTGGCATCTTTATTTGTGTGTTCTCTTTAACCACTTTTGGGATAATTGCTTTGGGTGTGAACAAAAGAGCAATTTGGCTCAGAATTTTTTTTTTTTTTGGCTTAGAGCTGACTTTTTCTTTCCATCCTGTATCATTCACTTTATTCTTTTTCACTTGCTTATTCTTTTGTTTGATTTTGTTCCAAACTTACACATGGCAAGTTCATCTGCAGAGACTTTTGTTTATTATCATATTTGCCTCTTCATTACATTGCATAGACTGCTCTCTCCCTTCTCCTTTTCACATTCTCGTCACTTACATTCTCTGCTGCCTACAATATGCTCTCCCTGAAGAGGAACTTCATTCCCTCCACATCATCCTCATCTGTGTCTCCATCTCAACCAGTTTTTCCTCTGTTTATTTATTTATTTATTTATTTGCATTCATGCCTCATATTGTGTCTCTCCATTGCTACCCTTATCTCTCTTCAGCTGAAAAACTGTTATTTGATGTCATAGGTGCAAGCATTTTATGGGGCTCATTTAAGCCCTGATCAAGTCATTATAGACCTACTTTGCAGTGTGGCCCTGTTAATGTTGCCAGTTGAATATTATTTAACATGAGATTGATGTATTTCCAGTTCTTACTTGTGTCATGTTTTCCAGAAGAATGGCCCTGAAATGGCCCTGAATATATATTTCTGTACATAAGAAACATATATATAATAAGGTAGCTTAGAAAACAGTAGAAAGTAAAAATATCATGATTCAATTGAATCACACTTTTTTCTCTGATTGAAGTAATGTGATCTGATTCATTCATATTCATGCCAAACTTGTGTCTACAAGTCACTCAAGAGTCTTCTTACTGTCTCATCTACCTTGTAGTTTGCTTTGCCATGACAACTTCTATCTAAGCTTGATAGGCAAAGACAGATTAAGGTGGGCTAGCACCACCAGAAAATTGGTAACTTAGAAGAGCTTTGTTTGTGTTCTTTGTCAAGGACTGACTATTGATTTTGTTGAAGTGCTAGTAGGAGAATACAGTACTGAGTTGTGTGGAAACTTTTTCTATGTATTGTTTTATCCATCCGAGTTCAGACAAGGATTGTGAGTACAAGTTTCTTCATTCTACTGTTAAAGTTCATTAACAATAAGACATATATTATTGAAGGTCATGTTTTCAGAAATATATTCATTGCATAAGTAAGATTAAAATGCTTTTCACTGAAACAATTAATCTTGTCATACATGCTTCAGTACACAGAATGTCCTTAAGTTCTAAGAATGAGCCAGTGCCATATTTCTTCCAGTAATGGGAGAAGTTTTGTGGTTATATTATAATATATATCTAAACTTTGCATTTAAGAATTGTGTCCCTTTAGGTGTGGATGAAGGAATGATTATGGAAATATAAGAATGACATGCTTAATGCTCATACTGTCACACTTTCTCCTTCTACTGATGTTGAGCATGTGTTGGCTTTTGCCCTATCAAAAACTAAAACAGTGCAGGAGATCAACATTTGGGATGGTCTGGGATGAGCAGTACTTCATAAGATATTTTTATTTTTCTATCACATGGGACTGTTATCCAGACAGTACATAAGGACAACTCCAAGGGTAATGCAGTTGCAATTTTAACAATATTTTAGCAGTTCTGAACACTTTTGTTTTTTCAGAATATCTTAATTGCATAAGATCACATTGCCCAAGTTCTATTGCAAAATCTTGATTTTGGTGCTGCATATTGGAAAATTATTTGCTCCTGTTTGTGATATTTGTATACGTAGCTTTTGACTAAATAATGTTAAAAAAGTATCCATTTTTTCTATGGTTTATTAAAGTATGCCTATTACTCTGTCGTAGATATTAGTCCCCTTTTGCTGATTAATGTTTTAGGTTCTATTTATTTATCATTATATTGAGCAAGAAAAGTCTTTATAGCTGAGAGGCTACTTGGTCAATTAAATCATGTATTAGATATTCAAATATAGGTTGCCAAGTATATTTTTTGTATACTGATTTTAAGAAAATTTTGTGGTCCCCATTGGAGTATAGAAAATTAATAACAGATTAGATTTTTATGTGATCTAATGGAAACAGTGTCTTACAGTTTATAATCTCTCTTTAACAGTCAGTTTTTTTAGTCACAAAAGGATTCTTTATTCTGAATTTGAAGTTGGTAAGAGTTTTTTTTTCTCCGATCCATGTGGTAATCATTCAGTTTCTTTTCTTAATTTCTTGACAAAGAAAAAAATGTTTTTATAGTTTCAGATCTGTTGCACTCCATCTTACTGTATCACATTTAGACGACTTACAGTAGTGTATGAAATTAGGCACCTCTTTTTGAAGATGGTCATTTCTGCCTGTTAGGGCTAAACATGTAAGAAAATTTTAATCTTATTGCAAAAGTAGAGGTAGCAGTAGATATTTACCTTACTGGTCATATCTTTGTGTAGGCAGCCATGCACATAAGAATATAGAAATTAGGAAAGTACAGTTCTGTAAGTAATTCAGAAACAGAAGGAAATGCTTGGCAATATTAGGTTCAAGAAATGTATTATGTAAAAGGGAAATGAATATGTGTGAAGACTATGCTTGGGATAAAGTTGACCATTATACATTAGTCTTTATTGTCTAATTATAGAATTGGTATTACTATCTGCAAGAGCTGGCTGAATGAATTTCAAAGGGGTCCCCAACACATTCAGGATCAAGAGATACTGAAATCATCTGTTAGAATATGATATGAATTAAGCAACATGCTGACAAGGAACAGATATTTGGGGATGTTATATAAAACATATCGTGGAAATATAAGATACTACCCATGAAAAACTTGGGTAGAAGGAAAGTATACGGCAATGTGAGAATCAAACTGAGATGTGTCTGGATTGAAATTATTATTTCTATTTCTTTTATTTGGATACTTTATACAAGGTTGACATATTTTATAATAAATGACATTTATTAGAATGTTCTTGTGATAATCACATTAACTGCAAACAAACATATTTTCATCTAATTTGCATGTATTACAATGTAAAACATGTGGCAGTGTTTTATGGAAATAGCTGCTTCCTTTCACTCTTTTCCATGATAAAAGTTAATATTGTTTTTCAAGTAGTAGCCTTCTTTAAATCTGTTTAAGTACATTAGGCCTAAAATATTGTTAGCCAGTACAAAGCTCATAAAATCATTCTTTATTGTAATAAGATAACTTTTAATCCATAGTATTTATGAATCTAGATATTTGTAAGTAATGGTTATCATTGAATTGGCATTGTATATCACCCAACGAAATTTATGCTATGAAAATATCATGAAATGGAAAATGTAGTATTTTTGTATCTTGAATGTTGAGAAAGAATAATTTTGATAAAAAGTGAAATTTTTAGAAATTGACTAGGGAAAGATGGTCCACAAGTAGTCTTTTCAGTCCTGCTTATGACAGCAAACTGCCGAAGCCCTCAAAACATCAGTTAATGAGGGACATGCATGAAATTTTTTTTCATCCTAAAATTTTTTGGAAGAATATGTTTATCACTTAAAGCCTTCTTTTCTCTAAAGGTTTTTGTCATAGTGCCTATGCCTTGGAATGAAAAGCTACATCCAGGATCATATTTTTATTATTTAGATACTAAAAGGGAATGATTCTCATTGTAATAATATGCCTCATGTGAATTTAACTAGCATCCAAATATGAACTGTCATTTCATGTTTGTAAACAAACATTATTATGGTTTGCTTGTCATGTGAATTTATTATAGAGATAAGTGGTCATTCTCTATCCAACACATGATCAGATACTGCTAATCCAAAGTGCATTGATTTTGTCTTTGAAATTTTGTATCTGCTGACTTCAATACAATGATATCTTTTGTAGCTGTGACTGTAAGACAGCATTTTATAAATCAATTTACAGTAGATATTCACAGCTTATTGACTAACACTGAAATTTTAGAAAGGACAATATGTTTCTTTGTATGGTGAAGAGTTGCTTACAGAAAACCCTTGAAGATCCACTTGACAGGGCTGTCTGGAAGGGTTGAGAGAGAGAGAGAGAGAGAGAGAGAGAGAGAGAGAGAGAGAGAGAGAGAGAGAGAGAGAGAGAGAGAGAGAGAGAGAGAGAGAGTGTAAAGAAAAAAGAATAAAGGTGCCACCTTTTATTATGACCACCTTGCAAACAAGCTCAATTGCTGCTCTTTCAGATAGATTTAGGTAGCCAATGACAAACTGGTGGTGTGTACCCTAATTTTGGTTTGATGTATGCTATAGGTAGTTTTCTGAAGTGTTCACTATCCATAAGTTTGTTGAGTGTATCTGGTAAGAGGTATGGAAAAGTGGGCATACAACACATACCATATAACTTGTAGAAACTATGTTTATATTTTTTCAAAGTTTCATTATATTACTCATTCCTTTCCCTCTTATGCCTTTCAAATGATGGCTTGCTGTTATGCTGTTTTTATCTTCTCAGCAGCACATGTTTTTAAGTTCATTATATTGCCTGGTAAACTGTATCTCCCCTCCATATACAAACCTCCTCATTATAGAGTTTGCAGAACCTTCTTTAGCATTGTTTTATAATCTGCCATTTTCCAGTTTATAGAAATTGAATAGCTCTTTATAGTTACAGCATTTGTAGTTTTTTTGTTTACCTCTCGATCTTCATTTTATCTCCTTACCAGCAACATAGTTAGATTTAAGTAGTGCACGTTTTCCCAAGTGGGATGTTACATGTTACTTTCTCTTTTCAAATTGTTTTACATTGACATAAGACATAAACTGATGGTTTATCAACCCCTTTCACTAATGTGGTAATGGACTTGATATCTCCATCTGAATTCAAACACTCAAAGTCTTAGTAGTTAAAATGAACCATTATTTCAACTTTACCATTTTCAAGAACTACTTGTCTTGCTGCCTACTGATTGTGTCATTGTCATCATTTTCATTGAATCACTGTTTTGCTTCATTAAGATTTGATGAAGGATGGTTCTTCCTGTTGTTAATCTTCCCATAGTGTTCAACTAAAATGGGTCATCCACCAGTATTTCTTAAAATTTTAGGTTGTCCCTCACTAAATGAGTCGACTCCTCTCCTCTTTTGTCTTCTCTTTCCTTTGTTGCTGTCATGTATCATTCAGGAAAACTCGTTGATTTCATCTCGATAAGTTTCATCTTAGTGCGTCTAAGAGTATCTGGTTTGGTTACTTCCATGTAGTCTAACATTAAGCTCCAGCAGTTTCCTTTTACTATGAATCCATCAGTATTTGAATATATCACTTTTAGCCCTACTGAATCACTGCTTAGTATACCACTCCTCTTTGTGCTAGTGGTGGGGATGATCTGCTTTGTAGTCTTCAATGAATGTCCCTCTGCCTCTTGAATATTTTCCTTACTCTGTTCTAACTTTTCCTTTGATCTGTTTCTTGTGATGAAAGCCATATGAATTCATGTTTGGCAATTTCTTTATCTCTGTTACCTACTGTGTTCCATCTTAAATGTAATGTTTACTGGTCTTCCACTTTTCAATGCCTGTATTTTCTTATTCTTTTTCTTTATTCTCTGAAACCACATTTGTCTTATCTATAATCCTGTGTAATTCAAATATCTTAATTTCTCCCTTTACTACCTTGTCCCCTTTTAATTGGGCATTTTTTCTCAGCCCAAAAACATCACTTGTCTCTCACCAATGTAAGTTTGATTTCACCCATTTATTATTTCTCTCAGCTTCTTCAGTAAGGTACAGATATGCTTAAGTACTGTCGGCAACAGAACTAAGGAATTTTGAATGAGATTTGGCCCCAGTTTGTTCATAGGTGTCTCATTTGCCTAATAACAGTAAGTAATCATTATTTTTATAATACTTCTTAACTTTTTTGCCTATTTACAGTAATCTTTATTTTTGTTACACTTCTTAACTTCTTTCTTATGATATTTTTCCCTAATCCCATATATGGTAACTTTCTTTGATAAAGTTACTTTAAAATCACCCCCAGTGAAAACATTTCACATCTCTTACCAGCATCGTGGTGTTGGCATCATTAAGTGACATTTCTCCCATCTTGTGTCATGCTATGTTTACAGTTAAGGTGCTAAATCATTCTCTTGACCTTAATAACATTTGCAAACATATTTAGGTATGAATCCAATCCTTCTTTGTTTGTGTGAGTGTGTGTGGGTGTAAACAACCAGGCAGTCCTATGTAACAGAACATGGGTGTCCTTTGTAAGTGACCATGCACTCTACCAGAGGATGTGACTTGTTTATTGAAGTAGGTTTCGTAAGTCTTTTATGATACATCACAACCAGGTGATAAACTGAGTACTTATGCCAATACAAAAGGGGATTACAATAAAGACGGGCTTTATTACAGTTGCCAAGAAGTTTTATGCAATATCTAGTAATATAATGATATTAAGCTCTTAGTATATCACCTCAGAGTGTACATGAAATTATGCATGTATGTTTCCTAGTTAAAGATCTTTTTCATCAAGTATATTTTTTGTCAGTAAGACTGATGCAGATGGAAAGTTAAGGGTTACCTTTACATCAGTAACCATTACTTAGATTTTCATACTTGATAAAATATATTTGTCTCTATCAGTCCAGGTATTTGTTTCTGTCTGTCCATCTGTGTATCATTTTTATCAGTATGTCTGTCTAGTGTGTCCATCTTTCTGTTTGTCTATATCTACATAAATGTATTTTCATATGTGATTATTATTGGCTTCCTATTGTTTTTTTCTCATCTAATGATTATGATAAAAGATCATGAACACTATGTCAGGCTGTCAGAGTTTCTTTTATCAAAATGCTTTATGTATATATATTTTGTTAAGTTTGTATATACAAACCAATATCTTTAAGCCTTGAATATTTTAGAAATATATCTAGTATTTTTTGAACTCATCAGTTTAATACCATTTGATCTCATATAATTCTATTTGGTGTAACATAAATATCATTGTATTTTTAGATGTTCTCTAAAGATGCAGTTTGCATGATCAGAATTTGTAAACCTGTCTGTATGTTTGAGCTGACAAGTTAGATAGCTAGCAGTCAGGTTCATGTATAAAAGAAATATAAAGTAATGAGCTCTAATACTTTAGCGAAGAGTAGATACAGAATGATAATGATAGTAATTAGCTTAAAACTCATACCACAGAAGGGATCTCATCTTTAAGTTTAGATAATTACACAAACGGCAAGCATGATCAGATAAGTCTAGGAAGTTTTTGAACCTTTCTCAGGATTACTATAAATTTTCTTAGACTAGATACTTCGGTATTCCTTTCACAATTGAAGCGAGTTTTTGAAAATGTTGGGTAAATTGCATATGAATACAGTTACTGACTTTCTTCTTTGCTTGTTTACATATGATATGTGCAATGTGGACGTTTAAGTTGTCAGTGCTGGACACACAATTGTCAGGATATATTTTTTAAAATGTGGTTTATTAAGGATTTTTTTTTAACAGAACTTGCCTTTCTATATTTGTTGGAGAAATGTATGAATGTCAAAGCTGAATTTTCCAGAGTCCAATTAGACAAGAAACAAGTGCGAGAGCTGGATAATCCATATAATATAGTCAGAGCTAGAACACATTATAATAATGATGTGAGAAAGAGATGAGCATTGATTATGTTAGAAAGGCTTGAAGGATGCAAGGCAGAGGATAGGTTGGTGAAGATGTATGTTGAATGACTGAAGACATAAGGAGAAGAGGTAACCTGCTGAAGAGATTGACAAAGTGAATGACTTACTGAGGACTTGAGGTATTTCAGATGAGGATGCCAAGGGAATGATTTGGTGATTGTGTTCTTTTCTTTTTTCCTCCTCTCGTCTGCAGTCTGTCCAGCAGCATCAGATATTCTCAAGAACATTCTTTAGGAAAATCAAGAGTAAACCCTTCCAACTTTCAGTATTTCTGGTAGAAGAGTGCTGACTTCCCTTACCCATTACAAACTAGTCAACCATAGTATTAGCAGCTTGCTCATTTTGGACCCACCTTTGGCTAGTTAGACTGCCAGAGAATGTTTTACGATTGTGTTCTGACAGGATGTCTGTTTCTACAAGGGTTCTTTCCATCTAATGAATCACTATCCTTTTTTCCTATTTCTTTAATTTATTTCTTCATACTGTTCGCTGATTCCCACATTAGTGAGGTAGTGCCAGGAACAAACAAAGAAATGCCATATTCTCTCACATCCATTCTCTATATGTAGTGTGTAATGCACTGATATCACAGTTCCCTGTCCATAACTGGGGCCCCGCTGACCTTTCCAAGATTTACCCAGGCCACTTCACGCGTCCTAGTTCAGTCCACTAACAGCACGTTGACTCCTGTATACCACATCTTTTCAATTCACCCTATCTCTTGAATGCCTTTCACCCCCCTCCCCTTGCAAGCTCATGCTTAGATTGCTCAGAATCTTTTTCACTCCATCCCTCTTCCTTTAATTTGGTCTACCCCTTCATGTTTACTCCATTTCTGACACATTTATCTTCTTTGTTAATCTATTCTCACTCATTCTCTCCTAATGTCCATACTGTTTCAGCACACCTTCTTCAGCTCTCTCAACCTTACTATTTTTATTATCAAACCTATCTCTTACCTTTTAATTATTTACTCAATTAAACCACCTCACACCACATATTGTCCTCAAACACATCATTTCCAACATATCATACTTACCCTTGCCTCACATCAATATATCATTATAGGGACTACTGTACCTTCAAACAAACCCATTTTTGTCTTCCAAGACAATGACCTCTCTTTCCACCTATTCCTCAGAGACTATTCATAATACTCTTAGTGCTATAATTCCTAAAATCATGAGCGTAAAGAAAACTGTTGTTATTGACCCTGTCTTTCCAAAGAAAAATGTAGGGAGACCCTAGGTTTGGGGTTCTGACGCCCCTAATCTTCTAAAGAACAGTTCTAAAGGGCTTCACCATTCTTTTCATACTCCTGTAAGAAGGAAGAGCCTTAGTGCTTCTAAGTCTGACTCTGCCAGAGGCAGAGATACCTTTTCAAGGCAGCCCTTTTGATGCCATTAAGCCGAGTCTTCAGGAAGCTTTTCCTTGAAATAGCTCGTTGCCACTTTGTGGTTGACCTGAGAACCTATGGAAATTTTGGAACTCTAACAATAGGATGCATTTAATGCTAAAAAGAGGACCAGGATGGAGTTTAATATCTCAGCCAGCCTTGGCAAGAAATATTTGAGGCCAGTTCCCAACACAAATATTACAATAAGACAAGAGTATGAGAGACTCTGCAGTAGAAACAGTTTTTATCAGTCACAGACCTTGCAGTAGGAATAGGTTGTATCAACACCCTTTTCCTAATCCAAAAAGGGAATCAAACAGGAAAAAAATAATTTTGGATCTTATCTTTTCTAAACACTCCACATACTGAAATAAAGGATGAAGATGACCATTTTACAGAGCATCCACCAAGCCTTAAACAGCTGGACTATCAGCCTAAACTTAAAGAGATGCCTACTGGCTCATTCCAATACTACCCTAGAAGGAGGAAGTTTTTGGCATTCAGAATGGGGAGACGTACTTGAAAGTTCATGATGTCATTTGGTTTATGCATAGCACCCCAGACTTGGGAGTTCATGGTGATGCCTTTTTGTCCACTCATAGCACCCGAAATTTTCTTTCAGAGTAATTTTGGCCATGCTCCTAAAACTAAAGTCCTCCAAAGTGAGAGTTCAGGCTAACTTTAATAAAAAAAATTTCTTTGTGATTTCAACTTCAGAAGAGGGTTGTTCAAAACAGGGGCTTTATCATCAACTTTGACAGGGTCTGTGTAATTCTTAGTTTGAACTTTACATGGCTGGGAATAGATTGGAACTTTCATTCTGTCTCCCCATGGAAAAAGCTCAAGACTACAGTGCCTGCCTTAAAGTACCAGGCCTTGGTGTTTTCATCAATTAGAGCAACTTGTAGGGAAGTTCTGTGTTATGACTTTGTGCGATGACATGGCATAGCTGCAGGCCTGAAAGGTTACTTCCTGAGGAAAAAAAAAAGATCCTACAAAAAGCAGAGGTCTCCAAATGCTTTTCCCTGGAAACTTTATGAATTCTTAGATTAGTGAACCAGCTCAAGAGAACCTATAAAAACCCATTTCTTGGAGACTCCCTACAACTTTTCTGTTGATCTGGAAGGATGCATCAAATCAAGGGCAGGGCTTTCATTCTTTGGAGGGGTCATATAGTTGTTGTTGTGGGGCCTTTGATGAAATTACAAGAGTCCCTCTTTTTAATTTAATGATAAGGAGCAGTTGGTCCTATGGTTTTTCTGCTCTAGTGTCCTGGGAATGGAATTTTATTTCTGTTGGACAAGAGAATGGGTGTCCACTGCCTAATGAATAAAAGCTATGTCTAAAGGCTTTCTCTGAAAGTCTTTTTACCTCTGAGGAGTATGCAGTGTCTTACAAATGTCCATCAAGATCAGACACAATGTCAGCAAAAATGTCTGGAACTTGTGCATCACTACTGGTGTGTGTATTTCAAGGTTTACATGTTGGGGAATTTGCAACAGGTGCTTTCTTCTTGGACTGAAATTATTGGAACCAGTTTTTTATGTTCTCACCAGTAAATCTGGGAAAATTTGTCATACTAGTTAGGTTTTGGGGTTAAGTCATGCTGATAGCCCCAAAGTGGTACAGATGACCTTGTGCCAGAGACTCCTTCAACTTCTAGATGACCATAGTTTTATGCAGGATGCTGACCTCTAAGTCCTGAATTCAGGAATTTATACATATGGATTTTCTCTCAAACACTTCTACAGTAGATATCTAGAGAACACCTGATAGATGACCTTTCACATAACTTTTGCTCCTCTGCTCAAGACGGGACTAGTAGGTCTGAAAAACCTTACAGGCCTTTTATGGAGAAACTGAAGTTTTGGATGTGATTGATTTGGTTTTTCTCTAACCTTTTTCACAACAAGAATAAGGCTATTAACATTATTACCTCTTAAAAGAGTCCCTTTCAAGAACCTGTCCTTGGGTTTTGGCATTAACTTGACAGGCCCTGTTTGGGATAACTTCTGATCTTTCTTTCTGAGATTGGTTGTCTCTGCTGTAGCTCAAGAGGGAGCTTTGAGAAGTCATATACCTTTTATAGTCTAAGAGTCTTGCTGGCAGTTCCTCAGCATCTTTTTATAAAAACTTTTCCCCATTAGCCTTAGGCTTTGGGATATGTGTTAGTGAATTGCATACTACAGTACTAGTACTGTACGTCCAAACACAAGAATTTTTTGATGAGTTTCTTATTAAACAAGATAACCCAAAGCTATTGATTTCAGAAACTGCCATATCATCATCAATTCATAGGAGATTTCATCAAAATAATATTATGCCTTATGCCCAGTTAAATCTTTAAGAGATCTTTCCAACATCACTAGAGATTACGAGGGGGACCTTTTATTTCTGCATCCTGGAACCTTGAAACCCACATGAAGTTCCTCTATCTGGATTAAGAAACTTATTTTATTGGTTCAGCCTGAGCTTTACACTAGGGTACATGATGCAAGGAAGATAGCCTTTACCATAGCAGTCCTCAGAAATCTTTCATTGGAGGAAATAAAGAAAATGGGTCTTGAGCACTCTTCTGCCACCTTCAGTACACAGTACCTTATTTGAGATGTTGGCAATCAACCTTGCATGGCTCTATTGATTCTTCCTTCTGGGAAGAGAGATTCTAGTTTGCATCTAAATCATCAATAAAGGTATGCATTTTTTGTATTTGGGGTTACTCTTTTCATCTAAAATTTTTCCCTAAATCCTCCTCTTTCATGTGGATAAGCTGTCATGCTTGCAGTGAGATCATAAAGGAAAATGAAAGTCTTAATTTGCTTTACCTTTCCAACTCTGTTTTTGAAATCTTTCTCATTACCAACTGTTAAGGGTCCCTTATGGGTTGATGCTTGTGATCTGCAAATTCTTAACTGTTATTGGCAGGGAGTGAATGGATTGATGACATAGTCTCTGTGGCAGTCTCTCTTTGGCTTGAGGTGAACTCATAGCAAGTGAACAGCTGCAACCATGGTTAAGTGATTTGTGAAGGGTGAGGAAGGTCTGTGCTTCCTCATTGCATATTGTTAGGGTGAGAAGATGCTAACCTTGTGTTTCCTTGCAAATGTCTCATGTTCATGATTCACTGCTATGGAGAGAAAAAAGACTTCACTTTCAAAACCTACATTATTCTTTTTTATCAAAGCTTGAAAGATGAATCAACTAAGTGTGCGAGGTGGATAATGAATAGTGCTCTTTTATGTATAAGACTGTTTTAGCACATGAGACATGAATTAAGACATTAATTCTTTTTATATATATAATCGGTTTTCCGTGTCAGCAAGGTAGCGTCAAGAAACAGACAAAGAATGGCTCATCCACTTATACACACACACACACACACACACATATATATATATATATATATATATATATATATATATATATATATATATATATATATATATATTTTTTTTTTTTCTTTTAAACTATTCGCCATCTCCCGCATTAGCGAGGTAGCATTAAAAACAGAGGACTGGGCCTTTTTTGGAATATCCTCACCAGGCCCCCTCTGTTCCTTCTTTTGGAAAATTAAAAAGAAAAACGAGAGGGGAGGATTTCCAGCCCCCCGCTCCCTCCCCTTTTAGTCGCCTTCTACGACACGCAGGGAATACGTGGGAAGTATTCTTAATCCCCTATCCCCAGGGATAATATATATATATATATATATATATGTATATATATATATATATATATATATATATATATATATATATATATATATAATATATATATGATAGAGTTGATAGAGATGCTCTGTGGAAGGTATTAAGAATATATGGTGTGGGAGGCAAGTTGTTAGAAGCAGTGAAAAGTTTTTATCGAGGATGTAAGGCATGTGTACGTGTAGGAAGAGAGGAAAGTGATTGGTTCTCAGTGAATGTAGGTTTGCGGCAGGGGTGTGTGATGTCTCCATGGTTGTTTAATTTGTTTATGGATGGGGTTGTTAGGGAGGTGAATGCAAGAGTTTTGGAAAGAGGGGAAAGTATGAAGTCTGTTGGGGATGAGAGAGCTTGGGAAGTGAGTCAGTTGTTGTTCGCTGATGATACAGCGCTGGTGGCTGATTCATGTGAGAAACTGCAGAAGCTGCTGACTGAGTTTGGTAAAGTGTGTGAAAGAAGAAAGTTAAGAGTAAATGTGAATAAGAGCAAGGTTATTAGGTACAGTAGGGTTGAGGGTCAAGTCAATTGGGAGGTGAGTTTGAATGGAGAAAAACTGGAGGAAGTGAAGTGTTTTAGATATCTGGGAGTGGATCTGGCAGCGGATGGAACCATGGAAGCGGAAGTGGATCATAGGGTGGGGGAGGGGGCGAAAATTCTGGGAGCCTTGAAGAATGTGTGGAAGTCGAGAACATTATCTCGGAAAGCAAAAATGGGTATGTTTGAAGGAATAGTGGTTCCAACAATGTTGTATGGTTGCGAGGTGTGGACTATGGATAGAGTTGTGCGCAGGAGGATGGATGTGCTGGAAATGAGATTTTTGAGGACAATGTGTGGTGTGAGGTGGTTTGATTGAGTAAGTAACGTAAGGGTAAGAGAGATGTGTGGAAATAAAAAGAGCGTGGTTGAGAGAGCAGAAGAGGGTGTTTTGAAATGGTTTGGTCACATGGAGAGAATGAGTGAGGAAAGATTGACCAAGAGGATATATGTGTCGGAGGTGGAGGGAACGAGGAGAAGAGGGAGACCAAATTGGAGGTGGAAAGATGGAGTGAAAAAGATTTTGTGTGATCGGGGCCTGAACATGCAGGAGGGTGAAAGGAGGGCAAGGAATAGAGTGAATTGGAGCGATGTGGTATACCGGGGTTGACGTGCTGTCAGTGGATTGAATCAGGGCACGTGAAGCGTCTGGGGTAAACCATGGAAAGCTGTGTAGGTATGTATATTTGCGTGTGTGGACGTATGTATATACATGTGTATGGGGGTGGGTTAGGGCCATTTCTTTCGTCTGTTTCCTTGCGCTACCTCGCAAACGCGGGAGACAGCGACAAAGCAAAAAAAAAAGAAAAAAAAAAAAATATATATATATATATATATATATATATATATATATATATATATATATATATATATATATATATATATATATATATTCCCTCAGAGGCCCAGTCCTCTGTTCTTAACACTACCTTGCTAATGCAGGAAATGGCAAATAGTTTGAAAGAAGAAGAAAAGATATATTCCTATGAGTCCATGGGGAAAATGAAACACGAAAAGTTCCCAAGTGCACTTTCATGTAATAATCACATCATCAGGGGAGACACAAGAGAGAAGTGCACTTGGGAACTTTTCGTGTTTTATTTTCCCTGTGGACTCATAGGAATATCTTAATCACATGCAAAATTGTGATCCTTTCCAACATATATATATATATATATATATATATATATATATATATATATATATATATATATATATATATATATATATATATATATATTTATTTTATTTATTTTATTTTGCTTTGTCGCTGTCTCCCACGTTTGCGAGGTAGCGCAAGGAAACAGACGAAAGAAATGGCCCAACCCACCCCCATACACAATGTATACACACACACGTCCACACACGCAAATATACATACCTATACATCTCAATGTACACATATATATACATACACAGACACATACATATATGCCCATGCACACAATTCACACTGTCTGCCTCCATTCACTCCCATCGCCACCTCGCCACACATGGAATACCTTTCCCCTCCCCCCTCATGTGTGCGACGTAGCACTAGGAAAAGACAACAAAGGCCCCATTCGTTCACACTCAGTCTCTAGCTGCCACGCTATAATGCCCGAAACCACAGCTCCCTTTCCACATCCAGGCCCCACACAACTTCCATGGTTTACCCCAGACGCTTCACATGCCCTGATTCAATCCACTGACAGCACGTCAACCCCAGTATACAACATCGATCCAATTCACTCTATTCCTTGCCCTCCTTTCACCCTCCTGAATGTTCAGGCCTCAATCACACAAAATCTTTTTCACTCCATCTTTCTACCTCCAATTTGGTCTCCCACTTCTCTTCGTTCCCTCCACCTCCAACATCATATATCCTCTTGGTCAATCTTACCTCACTCATTCTCTCCATGTGCCCAAACCATTTCAAAACACCCTCTTCTGCTCTCTCAACCACACTCTTTTTATTTCCACACATCTCTCTTACCCTTACATTACTTACTCGATCAAACCACCTCACACCACACATTGTCCTCAAACAAAGTATAAAATGAAAAATAATGTGCATATATATATCAGCTGGTGGCTGATTCATGTGAGAAACTGCAGAAGCTGGTGACTGAGTTTGGTAAAGTGTGTGAAACAAGAAAGTTAAGAGTAAATGTGAATAAGAGCAAGGTTTTTAGGTACAGTAGGGTTGAGAGTCAAGTCAATTGGGAGGTACATTTGAATGGAGAAAAACTGGAGGAAATAAAGTGTTTTAGATATCTGGGAGTGGATCTGACAGCGGATGGAACCATGGAAGCGGAAGTGAATCATAGGGTGGAGGAGGGGGTGAAAATCCTGGGAGCCTTGAAGAATGTGTGGAAGTCGAGAACATTATCTCGGAAAGCAAAAATGGGTATGTTTGAAGGAATAGTGGTTCCAACAATATATATATATATATATATATATTTGTCGCTGTCTCCCGCGTTTGCGAGGTAGCGCAAGGAAACAGACGAAAGAAATGGCCCAACCCCCCCCCATACACATGTATATACATACGTCCTCACACGCAAATATACATACCTACACAGCTTTCCATGGTTTACCCCAGACACTTCACATGCCTTGATTCAATCCACTGACAGCACGTCAACCCCGGTATACCACATCGCTCCAATTCACTCTATTCCTTGCCCTCCTTTCACCCTCCTGCATGTTCAGGCCCCGATCACACAAAATCTTTTTCACTCCATCTTTCCACCTCCAATGTGGTCTCCCTCTTCTCCTCGTTCCCTCCACCTCCGACACATATATCCTCTTGGTCAATCTTTCCTCACTCATTCTCTCCATGTGCCCAAACCACTTCAAAACACCCTCTTCTGCTCTCTCAACCACGCTCTTTTTATTTCCACACATCTCTCTTACCCTTACGTTACTCACTCGATCAAACCACCTGACACCACACATTGTCCTCAAACATCTCATTTCCAGCACATCCATCCTCCTGCGCACAACTCTATCCATAGCCCACGCCTCGCAACCATACAACATTGTTGGAACCACTATTCCTTCAAACATACCCATTTTTGCTTTCCGAGATAATGTTCTCGACTTCCACACATTCTTCAAGGCCCCCAGAATTTTCGCCCCCTCCCCCACCCTATGATCCACTTCCGCTTCCATGGTTCCATCCGCTGCCAGATCCACTCCCAGATATCTAAAACACTTCACTTCCTCCAGTTTTTCTCCATTCAAACTCACCTCCCAATTGACTTGACCCTCAACCCTACTGTACCTAATAACCTTGCTCTTATTCACATTTACTCTTAACTTTCTTCTTCCACACACTTTACCAAACTCAGTCAGCAGCTTCTGCAGTTTCTCACATGAATCAGCCACCAGCGCTGTATCATCAGCGAACAACAACTGACTCACTTCCCAAGCTCTCTCATCCCCAACAGACTTCATACTTGCCCCTCTTTCCAAAACTCTTGCATTTACCTCCCTAACAACCCCATCCATAAACAAATTAAACAACCATGGAGACATCACACACCCCTGCCGCAAGCCTACATTCACTGAGAACCAATCACTTTCCTCTCTTCCTACACGTACACATGCCTTACATCCTCGATAAAAACTTTTCACTGCTTCTAACAACTTTCCTCCCACACCATATATTCTTAATACCTTCCACAGAGCATCTCTATCAACTCTATCATATGCCTTCTCCAGATCCAGAAATGCTACATACAAATCCATTTGCTTTTCTAAGCATTTCTCACATACATTCTTCAAAGCAAACACCTGATCCACAGATCCTCTACCACTTCTGAAACCACACTGCTCTTCCCCAATCTGATGCTCTGTACATGCCTTCACCCTCTCAATCAATACCCTCCCATATAATTTACCAGGAATACTCAACAAACTTATACCTCTGTAATTTGAGCACTCACTCTTATCCCCTTTGCCTTTGTACAATGGCACTATGCACGCATTCCGCCAATCCTCAGGCATATATATATATATATATATATATATATATATATATATATATATATATATATATATATATATATATATATATATATATTATTTATTTTTTTCTATTTTGCTTTGTCGCTGTCTCCCGCGTTAGCAAGGTAGCGCAAGGAAACGGACAAAAGAATGGCCCAACCTACCCACATACACATGTATATACATACACGTCCACACATGCAAATATACATACCTTTACATCTCAACTATACATATATATACACACACAGACATGTACATACATACACATGTACATAATTCATACTGTCTGCCTTTATTCATTCCCATTGCCACCTTGCCACACATGAAATAACAACCCCCTCCCCCCTCATGTGTGCGAGGTAGCGCTAGGAAAAGAGAACAAAGGCCACATTTGTTCACACTCAGTCTCTAGCTGTCATGTAATAATGCACCGAAACCACAGCTCCCTTTTCACATCCAGGCTCCACAGAACTTTCCATGGTTTACCCCAGACGCTTCACGTGCCCTGGTTCAATCCATTGACAGCACGTTGACCCCAGTATACCACATCGTTCCAATTCACTCTATTCCTTGCCCTCCTTTCACCCTCCTGCATGTTCAGGCCCCGATCACTCAAAATCTTTTTCACTCCATCTTTCCACCTCCAATTTGGTCTCCCACTTCTCCTCATTCCCTCCACCTCTGACACATATATCCTCTTGGTCAATCTTTCCTCACTCATTCTATCTATGTGACCAAACCATTTCAAAACACCCTCTTCTGCTCTCTCAACCACACTCTTTTTATTACCACACATCTCTCTTATCCTATTATTACTTACTCGATCAAACCACCTCACACCACACATTGTCCTCAAACATCTCATTTCTAGCACATCCACCCTCCTCCGCACAACTCTATCCATAGCCCATGCCTCGCAACCATATAACATTGTTGGATCCGCTATTCCTTCAAACATACCCATTTTTGCTTTCCGAGATAATGTTCTCGACTTCCACACATTCTTCAACGCTCCCAGAACTTTTGCCCCCTCCCCCACCCTATGACTCACTACTGCTTCCATGGTTCCGTCCGCTGCCAAATCCACTCCCAGATATCTAAAACACTTCACTTCCTCCAGTTTTTCTCCATTCAAACTTACCTCCCAATTGACTTGACCCTCAACCCTACTGTGCCTAATAACCTTGCTCTTATTCATATTTACTCTCAACTTTCTTCTTTCACACACTTTACCAAACTCAGTCACCAGCTTCTGCAGTTTCTCACATGAATCAGCCACCAGCGCTGTATCATCAGCGAACAACAACTGACTCACTTCCTAAGCTCTCTCATCCACAACAGACTGCATACTTGTCCCTCTTTCCAAAACTCTTGCATCCACCTCCCTAACATCCCCATCCATAAACAAATTAAACAGCCATGGAGGCATTACACACCCCTGCCGCAAACCTACATTCACTGAGAACCAATCATTTTCCACTCTTCCCTACACGTACACATGCCTTACGTCCTCGATAAAAACTTTTCACTGCTTTTAACAACTTGCCTCCCACACCATATATTCTTAATACCTTCCACAGAGCATCTCTATCAACTCTATCATATGCCTTCTCCAGATCCATAAATGCTACATACTAATCCATTTGCTTTTCTAAGTATTTCTCACATACATTCTTCAAAGCAAACACCTGATCCACACATCCTTTACCACTTCTGAAACCACACTGCTCTTCCCCAATCTGATGCTCTGTACATGCCTTCACCCTCTCAATCAAAACCCTCCCATATAATTTGCCAGTAATACTCAACAAACTTATACCTCTGTGATTTGAGCACTCACTTTTATCCTCTTTGCCTTTGTACAATGGCACTATGCACGCATTCCACCAATCCTCAGGCACCTCACCATGAGTCATACATACATTAAATAACCTTACCAACCAGTCAACAACACAGTCACCCCCTTTTTTAATAAATTCCACTGCAGTACCATCCAAACCCACTGCCTTGCCGGCTTTTATCTTCCGCGAAGCTTTTACTACCTCTTCTCTGTTTACCAAATCATTTTCCCTAACCTTCACACTTTGCACATCACCTCGACCAAAATACCCTATATCTGTCACTCTGTCATCAAACACATTCAACAAACCTTCAAAATACTCACTCCATCTCCTTCTCACATCACCACTAAGTGTTATCACGTACCCATTTACCCCCTTCACTGAAGTTCCCATTTGTTCCCTTGTTTTACGCACTTTATTTACCTCCTTCCAAAACATCTTTTTATTCTCCCTAAAATTTAATGATACTCTCTCACCCCAACTCTCATTTGCCCTCTTTTTCACCTCTTGCACCTTTCTCTTGACCTCCTGCCTCTTTCTTTTATACATCTCCCACTCATTTGCATTATTTCCCTGCAAATATTGTCTGAATGCCTCTCTCTTCTCTTTCACTAATAATCTTACTTCTTCATCCCTCACTCACAATCCTTTCTAATCTGCCCACCTCCCACGCTTCTCATGCCACAAGCATCTTTTGCGCAAGCCATCACTGCTTCCCTAAATACACCCCATTCCTCCCCCACTCCCCTTATGTCCTTTGTTCTCACCTTTTTCCATTCTGTGCTCAATCTCTCCTGGTACTTCCTCACACAAGTCTCCTTCCCAAGCTCACTCACTCTCACCATTCTCTTCACCCCAACATTCTCTCTTCTTTTCGGAAAACCTCTACAAATCTTCACCTTCGCCTCCACAAGATGATAATCAGACATCCCTCCAGTTGAACCTCTCAGCACATTAACATCCAAATGTCTGTCTTTCGCGCGCCTATCAATTAACACGTAATCCAATAATGCTCTCCGGCCATCTATCCTATTTACATATATATACTTATGCATATCTCTCTTTTTAAACCAGGTATTCCCAATCACCAGTCCTTTTCCAGCACATAAATGTACAAGCTCTTCACCATTTCCATTTACAACACTGAACATCCCATGTACACCAATTATTCCCTCAACTGCCACATTACTCACCTTTGCATTCAAATCACCCATCACTATAACCCAGTCTCAAGCATCAAAACTACTAACATGAGATGGGTTACACTGATAGGTTATTTGAATGCAAAGGTGAGTAATGTGGAAGTTGAGGGAATAATTGGTGTACATGGGGTGTTCAGTGTTGTAAATGGAAATGGTGAAGAGCTTGTAGATTTATGTGCTGAAAAAGGACTGGTGATTGGGAATACATGGTTTAAAAAGTGATATACATAAGTATACGTATGTAAGTAGGAGAGATGGCCAGAGAGCGTTATTGGATTATGTGTTAATTGATAGGCGCACGAAAGAGACTTTTGGATGTTAATGTGCTGAGAGGTGCAACTTGTGGAGGCGAAGGTGAATATTTGTAGAGGTTTTCAGAAAAGAAGAGAGAATGTTGGGGTGAAGAGAGTGGTGAGAGTAAGTGAGCTTGGGAAGGAGACTTGTGTGAGGAAGTACCTGGAGAGAATGAGAACAGAATGGAAAAAGGTGAGAAGAAAGGAGGTAAGGGGAGTGGGGGAGGAATGGGATGTATTTAGGGAAGCAGTGATGGCTTGCGCAAAAGATGCTTGTGGCATGAGAAGCGTGGGAGGTGGACAGATTAGAAAGGGTAGTGAGTGGTGGGATGAAGAAGTAAGATTGTTAGTGAAAGAGAAGAGAGAGGCATTTGGATAGTTTTTGCAGGGAAATAATGCCAATGAGTGGGAGATGTATAAAAGAAAGAGGCAGGAGGTCAAGAGAAAGGTGCAAGAGGTGAAAAAGAGGGCAAATGAGAGTTGGGGCGAGAGAGTATCATTAAATTTTAGGGAGAATCAAAAGATGTTTTGAAAGGAGGTAAATAATGTGCGTAAGTCAAGGGAATCAATGGGAACTTCAGTGAAGGGGGCTAATGGTGAGGTGATAACAAGTAGTGGTAATGTGAGAAGGAGACGGAGTGAGTATTTTGAAGGTTTGTTGAATGTGTTTGATGATAGAGTGGCAGATATAGGGTGTTTTGGTCGAGGTGGTGTGCAAAGTGAGAGGGTTAGGGAGAATGATTTGGTAAACAGAGAAGAGGTAGTGAAAGCTTTGCGGAAGATAAAAGCCAGCAAGTCAGTGGGTTTGGATGGTATTGCAGTGGAATTTACTAAAAAAGGGGGTGACTGTGTTGTTGACTGTTTGGTAAGGTGATTTAGTGGATGTATGACTCATGGTGAGGTGCTTGAGGATTGGCAGAATGCTTGCATAGTGCCATTGTACAAAGGCAAAGGGGGTAAAAGTGAGTGCTTAAATTACAGAGGTATAAGTTTGTTGAGTATTCCTGGCAAATTATATGGGAGGGTATTGATTGAGAGGGTGAAGGCATGTACAGAGTATGAGATTGGGGAAGAGCAGTGTGGTTTCAGAAGTGGTAGAGGATGTGTGGATCAGGTGTTTGCTTTGAAGAATGTATGTGAGAAATACTTAGAAAAGCAAATGGATTTGTATGTAGCATTTATGGATCTGGAGAAGGCATATGATAGAGTTGATAGAGATGCTCTGTGGAAGGTATTAAGAATATATGGTGTGGGAGGCAAGTTGTTAGAAGCAGTGAAAAGTTTTTATCGAGGATGTAAGGCATGTGTACACGTAGGAAGAGAGGAAAGTGATTGGTTCTCGGTAAATGTAGGTTTGCGGCAGGGGTGTGTGATGTCTCCATGGTTGTTTAATTTGTTTATGGATGGGGCTGTTAGGGAGGTGAATGCAAGAGTTTTGGAATGATAGGCAAGTATGCCATCTGTTGTGTATGAGAGAGCTTAGGAAATGAGTCAGTTGTTGTTCGCTGATGATACAGCGCTGGTGGCTGATTCATGTGAGAAACTGCAGAAGCTGGTGACTGAGTTTGGTAAAGTGTGTGAAAGAAGAAAGCTGAGAGTAAATGTGAATAAGAGGAAGGTTATTAGGTATGGTAGGGTTGAGGGAGAAGTCAATTGGGAGGTAAGTTTGAATGGAGAAAAACTGGAGGAAGTGAGGTGTTTTAGATATCTGGGAGTGGATTTGGCAGCAGATAGAACCATGGAAGCGGAAGTGAATCATAGGCCAGGGGAGGGGGTGAAAGTTCTGGCAGCGTTGAAGAATGTGTGGAAGTCGAGAACATTATCTTGGAAAGCATAAATGGGTATGTTTGAAGGAATAGTGATTCCAACAATGTTATATGGTTGCGAGGATTGGGCTATGGATAGAGTTGTGTGGAGGAGGGTGGATGTGCTGGAAATGAGATGTTTGAGGACAATATGTGGTGTGAGGTGGTTTGATCGAGTAAGTGATAATAAGGTAAGAGAGATGTGTGGTAATAAAAAGTGTGGTTGAGAGAGCAGAAGAGGGTGTTTTGAAATGGTTTGGTCACGTGGAGAGAATGAGTGAGGAAAGATTGACCAAGAGGATATATGTGTCAGAGGTGGAGGGAATGAGGAGAAGTGGGAGACCAAATTGGAGGTGGAAAGATGAAGTGAAAAAGATTTTGAGTGATCGGGGCCTGAACATGCAGGAGGGTGAAAGGCATGCAAGGAATAGAGTGAA
This sequence comes from Panulirus ornatus, assembly GCF_036320965.1. Classification (NCBI taxonomy): domain Eukaryota; kingdom Metazoa; phylum Arthropoda; class Malacostraca; order Decapoda; family Palinuridae; genus Panulirus; species Panulirus ornatus. The sequence continues at coordinate 20,678,087 of NC_092228.1, forward strand.
TTGGAATGATGTGGTATAACGGGGTTGACGTGCTGTCAATGGATTGAATCAGGGCATGTGAGGTATCTGGGGTAAACCATGGAAAGTTCTGTGGGGCCTGGATGTGGAAAGGGAGCTGTGGTTTCGGTGCATTATCACATGACAGCAAGAGACTGAGTGTGAACGAATGTGGCCTTTGTTGTCTTTTCCTAGCGCTACCTCGCACACATGAGGGGGGAGGGGTTTTTATTTCATGTATGGCGGGGTGGCAATGGGAATGAATAAAGGCAGACAGTATGAATTATGTACATGTGTATATATGTATATGTCTGTGTGTATATATATGTATACATCGAGATGTATAGGTATGTATATTCGCGTGTGTGGACGTGTATGTATATACATGTGTATGTGGGTGGGTTGGGCCATTCTTTCGTCTGTTTCCTTGCGCTACCTCGCTACTGTGAAAGTGACAAAGCAAAATAAATAAATAAATAAATATATGCCCACATACGCACATATACATATGAACAAAGTGCATATGAACGTGCACCTTCATAGAACATACAAACCTCCAACAGCCAGGATCGAACCCAGGACCCCCGTGCAACAGGCAGGAGTGCTACCGCCTGTTGCACAGGGGTCCCGGGTTCGATCCTGGCTGTTGAGGTTTGTGTGACATATACATATAGATATTTGGGAGTGGTTTTAGCAGCAGATGGAACCATGGATGCGGAAGTGAGTCACAGTGTGGAGGAGGGAGCAAAGGTTCTGGGAGCGAAGAATGTGTGGAAGGAGAGAACGTTATCTCGGACAGCAAAATTGGGTATGTTTGAAGGAATAATAGTTCCGACATTCACTGGAAACCAATCACTCTCCTCTCTTCCTACTCGTGCACATGCCGTACATCCTTTGTAAAAACTTTTCACTGCTTCTAGCAACTTACCTCCCATACCATATACTCTTAAAACCTTCCACAACGGATCTCTATCACTCCTATCATATGCCCTCTCCAGATCCATAAATGCTATATACAAAATCATTTGTTTTTCTAAGTATTTCTCACATGCATTCTTCAAAGCAAACATAAGTAAATAAATTGAGGCTGTGGGTATGCGGTTCCTTTCAAGTGGAAAAAGTTACTATATAACCCCAAGAACACCTTCTGCCAAGGTTTCACCTGCTTCTAAGCTACATTACAGAGTGTAGGAGGGATAGCACATACTCTCTGAGTGAGACTTGCTTGATGTGAGCTCAAAATAACTGAACTGCTGCTACCATGCTTAAGTGATTTGTGAAGGGTGAAGGTCTGTGCTCCCTCAGAAATTGTTAGGGTGAGAGTTCCTAAACTTGTGTATCCTAGCAAAGATTTCATGTTCTTGATTCACTGCTATGGTGAGAAATAAAGATTTCAGTTATCAAAATCTACATAATTTTCTTTAATAAAGCTTGAATGGAGATAAATCCACTTAGTGTGCAAGGTGGATAAATGATTAGTGTTCTAATGTGTGTAAGACTGTTTGTTTTAGCATATTAGACATGAATTAAGGACATATGTGAATAAATCAAGGTTGTGGGTATGTGATCCCTTTCAAGTGAGAAAAAAATTAGTTAATTCATAGAGTGATGTGTGAAATCTTTCCTAAGTCTTAACAGAGATGAAGTAAAGCTATATTATCTTTATTTTATTATAATGTAACCCCAAGAATCCCTTCTACAAACATCCCACCAGCTTCTAAGCTTCATTACCGTGTAGGAAGTATAGCATGTACTCTTTGAGTGAGACTTCTTTGACAAGAATGTTCACCAGTGATACAGCTTCGCTGAAGGTGAATTTACCCTCTTGACATAACCAAGTAGGCCGAGTCTGATAACATCAGGAAAGGTGTATACAGTTTCTTTTTTATTCAAGGTACCACATTTTTTCCCTTCTATCATGATTAAGTTAATCTGACTCTGGAGGAAGGTTCTGGAAGTCTGGGGATAGTTCCTAATAAGGTCAAATTTTTTTTTAGAATATTGAAGTGATTCAGTATTCCCTGTACATCTGAATTCATTGATTTATTGCACTATTCAGCATAGGTGGACAAGACACAAGAATAAGGTCATCCTCCTACTGTCTAAACTTTAAGGAACCAGATTTATTTCTACATCATTACTCTTTTCTTAATGCTACCTTGCTGATGTGGGAATTGACAAAATATATGAAAAAAAAGAAGAGGGTATATTGAAATGGTTTGGTCACATGGAGAGAATGAGTGACGAAAGATTGACAAAGAGGATATATCTGTCAGAGGTGGAGGGAACGAGGAGAAGTGGGAGACCAAATTGCAGGTTGAAGGATGAAGTGAAGGGGATTTTGAGTGATCGGGGCTTGAACATACAGGAGGGTGAAAGACCTACAAGGAAAAGAGTGAATTGGAATGACATGGTATACTGGGGTCGACGTGCTGTCAATGGATTGAACCAAGGCATGCGAAGTGTGTGGGGTGAACCATGGAAAGTTTTGTGGGGCCTGGATGTGGAAAGGGAGCTGTGGTTTCGGTGCATTATACGTGACAGCTAGAGACTGAATGTGAATGAATGTGGCCTTTGTTGTCTTTTCCTAGAGCTAATTTGCACACGCACGGGGGGAGGGGGGTGCCATTTCATGTTTGACAGGGTGGCAATGAAGGCAGCAAGTATGAATATGTACATGTATATATATGTCTGTGTATGTATAAATATGTATACATTGAAATGTATAGGCATATATATGTGTGTGTGTGGGCGTGTATGTATATACATGTGTGTGTGTGTGGGTTGGGCCATTCTTTCGTCTGTTGCCTTGCACTTCCTCGCTAACACGGGAGACAGCGACAAAGTATGATATGTAAAATGAAATTATATATATATATATATATATATATATATATATATATATATATATATATATTTTTTTTTTTTTTTTTTTTTCATACTATTCGCTATTTCCCGCGATAGCGAGGTAGCGTTAAGAACAGAGGACTGGGCCTTTGAGGGAATATCCTCACCTGGACCTCTCCTCTGTTCCTTCTTTTGAAAAAAAAAAAAAAAAAAAAAAAACGAGAGGGGAGGATTTCCAGCCCCCCGCTCCCTTCCCTTTTAGTCGCCTTCTACGACACGCAGGGAATACGTGGGAAGTATTCTTTCTCCCCTATCCCCATATATATATATATATATATATATATATATATATGTGTGTGTGTGTGTACGTGTAGGAAGAGAGGAAAGTGATTGGTTCTCGGTGAATGTAGGTTTGCGGCAGGGGTGTATGATGTCTCCATGGTTGTTTAATTTGTTTATGGATGGGTTGTTAGGGAGGTGAATGCAAGAGTTTTGGAAAGAGGGGCAAGTATGCAGTCAGTTGTGGATGAGAGAGCTTGGGAAGTGATTCACTTGTTGTTCGCTGATGATACAGCGCTGGTGGCTGATTCATGTGAGAAACTGCAGAAGCTGGTGACTGAGTTTGGTAAAGTGTGTGAAAGAAGAAAGTTAAGACTAAATGTGAATAAGAGCAAGGTCATTAGGTACAGTAGGGTTGAGGGTCAAGTCAATTGGGAGGTAAGTTTGAATGGAGAAAAACTGGAGGAAGTGAAGTGTTTTAGATATCTGGGAGTGGATCTGGCAGCGGATGGAACCATGGAAGCGGAAGTGAATCATAGGGTGAGGGAGGGGGCAAAAATTCTGGGAGCATTGAAGAATGTTTGGAAGTCGAGAACATTATCTCGGAAAGCTAAAATGGGTATGTTTGAAGGAATAGTGGTTCCAACAATGTTGTATGGTTGCGAGGTGTGGGCTATGGATAGAGTTGTGCGCAGGAGGGTGGATGTGCTGGAAATGAGAGGTTTGAGGACAATATGTGGTGTGAGGTGGTTTGATCAAGTAAGTAATGTAAGGGTAAGAGATATGTGTGGAAATAAAAAGAGTGTGGTTGAGAGAGCAGAGGAGGACGTTTTGAAATGGTTTGGTCACATGGAGAGAATGAGTGAGGTATGATTGACAAAGAGGATACATGTGTCAGAGGTGGAGGGAACGAGGAGAAGTGGGAGACCAAATTTTAGGTGGAAAGATGGAGTGAAAAAGATTTTGAGTGATCGGGGCCTGAACATGCAGGAGGGTGAAAGGTGTGCAAGGAATAGAGTGAACTGGAACGATGTGGTATTCCGGGGTCGACGTGCTGTCAATGGATTGAACCAGGGCATGTGAAGCATCTGGGGTAAACCATGGAAAGTTGTGTGGGGCCTGGATGTGGAAAGGGAGCTGTGGTTTCGGTGCATTATTACATGACAGCTAGAGACTGAGTGTGAACAAATGGGGCCTTTGGTGTCTTTTCCTAGTGCTACCTCGCACACATGAGGGGGGAGGGGGTTGTTATTCCATGTGTGGCGGGGTGGCGATGGGAACAAATAAAGGCAGACAGTATGAATTATGTACATGTGTATATATGTATATGTCTGTGTGTGTATATATATGTGTACATTGAGATGTATAGGTATGTATATTTGCGTGTGTGGACGTGTATGCATATACATGTGTATGTGGGCGGGTTTGGCCATTCTTTCATCTGTTTCCTTGTGCTACCTCGCTAACGCGGGAGACAGCGACAAAGCAAAATAATATATATATATATATATATATATATTTATCTACAAAAGAAGAAAGCTGAGAGTAAATGGGAATAAGAATAAGGTTATTAGGTACAGTAGGGTTGAGGGACAAGTCAATTGGGAGGTAAGTTTAAATGGAGGAAAACTGGAGGAAGTGAGGTGTTTTAGATATCTGGGAGTGGATTTGGCAGGGGATGGAACCATGGAAGCGGAAGTGAATCATAGGGTGGGGGAGGGGACAAAAGTTCTGGGAGCGTTGAAGAATGTGTGGAAGTCAAGAACATTATCTCGGAAAACAAAAATGGGTATGTTTGAAGGAATAGAGGTTCCAACCATGTTATATGGTTGCAAGGCGTAGGCTATACATAGAGTTGTGTGGAGGAGGGTGGATGTGCTGGAAATGAGATGTTTGAGGACAATGTGGTGTGAGGTGGTTTGATCGAGTAAGTAATGAAAGGGTAAGAGAGATGTGTGGTAATAAAAAGAGTGTGGTTGAGAGAGCAGAAGAAAGTGTATTGAAGTGGTTTGGTCACATGGAGAGAATGAGTGAGGAAGATTGACAAAGAGGATATATGTGTCAGAGGTGGAGGGAATGAGGACAAGTGAGAGACCAAATTGGAGGTGGAAAGATGGAGTGAAAAAGAGCCTGAGTGATCGGGGCCTGAACATGCAGGAGGGTGAAAGATGTGCAAGGAATAGAGTGAATTGGAACGATGTGGTATACTGGGGTCGATGTGATGTCAGTGGATTGAACCAGGGCATGTGAAGCGTCTAGGGTAAACCATGGAAAGTTTTGTGAGGCCTGGATGTGGAAAGGGAGCTGTGGTTTTCGGTACATTATACATGACAGCTAGAGACTGAGTGTGAATGAATGTGGCCTTTGTTGTCTTTTGCTAGCACTACCTTGCGCACATGTGGGGGGAGGGAGTTGTCATTCCATGTGTTCCAGGGTGGCGATGGGAATGAATAAGGGCAGACAGTATGAATTATGTACATATGTATATATATGTATATGTCTGTGTGTGTATATATATGATAACATTGAGATGTATAGGTATGTATATGTGCATGTGTGGACATGTATGTATATACATGTGTATGTGGGTGGGTTGGGCCATTCTTTCGTCTCTTTCCTTGCGCTACGTTGCTAACGTGGGAGACAGCAACAAAGTATGATAAAAAAAAATGATATATATATATATATATATATATATATATATATATATATATATATATATATATATATATATTCTTTCTTTCAAACTATTCGCCATTTCCCGCATTAGCGAGGTAGCGTTAAGAACAGAGGACTGGGCCTTTGAGGGAATACCCTCACCTGGCCCAATTCTCTGTTCCTTCTTTTGGAAAATTAAAAAAAAACGAGAGGGGAGGATTTCCAGCCCCCCGCTCCCTCCCCTTTAAGTCGCCTTCTACGACACGCAGGGAATTCGTGGGAAGTATTCTTTTTCCCCTGTCCCCAGGGATAATATTTTTTTTTTTTTTTTGTCTCCCACGTTTGCGAGGTAGCGCAAGGAAACAGACGAAAGAAATGGCCCAACCCACCCCCATACACATGTATATACATACGTCCACACACGCAAATATACATACCTACACAGCTTTCCATGGTTTACCCCAGACGCTTCACATGTCCTGATTCAATCCACTGACAGCACGTCAACCCCGGTATACCGCATCGATCCAATTCACTCTATTCCTTGCCCTCCTTTCACCCTCCTGCATGTTCAGGCCCCAATCACACAAAATCTTTTTCACTCCATCTTTCCACCTCCAATTTGGTCTCCCACTTCTCCTCGTTCCCTCCACCTCCAACACATATATCCTCTTGGTCAATCTTTCCTCACTCATTCTCTCCATGTGCCCAAACCATTTCAAAACACCCTCTTCTGCTCTCTAAACCATGCTCTTTTTATTTCCACACATCTCTCTTACCCTTACGTTACTTACTCGATCAAACTACCTCACACCACACATTGTCCTCAAACATCTCATTTCCAGCACATCCATCCTCCTGCGCACAACTCTATCCATAGCCCATGCCTCGCAACCATACAACATTGTTGGAACCACTATTCCTTCAAACATACCCATTTTTGCTTTCCGAGATAATGTTCTCAACTTCCACACATTCTTTAAGGCTCCCAGGATTTTCGCCCCCTCCCCCACCCTATGATTCACTTCCGCTTCCATGGTTCCATCCGCTGCCAGATCCACTCCCAGATATCTAAAACACTTTACTTCCTCCAGTTTGTCTCCATTCAAACTTACCTCCCAATTAACTTGACCCTCAACCCTACTGTACCTAATAACCTTGCTCTTATTCACATTTACTCTTAACTCTCTTCTTTCACACACTTTACCAACCTCAGTCACCAGCTTCTGCAGTTTCTTACATGAATCAGCCACCAGCGCTGTATCATCAGCGAAGAACACCTGACTCACTTCCCAAGCCCTCTCATCCCCAACAGACTTCATACTTGCCCCTCTTTCCAAAACTCTTGCATTCACCTCCCTAACAACCCCATCCAGAAACAAATTAAACAACCATGGAGACATCACACACCCCTGCCGCAAACCTACATTCACTGAGAACCAATCACTTTCCTCTCTTCCTACTCGTACACATGCCTTACATCCTCGATAAAAACTTTTCACTGCTTCTAACAACTTGCCTCCCACACCATATATTCTTAGTACCTTCCACAGAACATCTCTCTCAACTCTATCATATGCCTTCTCCAGATCCATAAATGCTACATACAAATCCATTTGCTTTTCTAAGTATTTCTCGCATACATTCTTCAAAGCAAACACCTGATCCGCACATCCTCTACCACTTCTGAATCCACACTGCTCTTCCCCAATCTGATGCTCTGTACATGCCTTCACCCTCTCAATCAATACCCTCCCATATACTTTACCAGGAATACTCAACAAACTTATACCTCTGTAATTTGAGCACTCACTTTTATCCCCTTTGCCTTTGTACAATGGCACTATGCAAGTATTTTGCCAATCCTCAGGCACCTCACCATGAATCATACATACATTAAGTAACCTTACCAACCAGTCAACAATACAGTCACCCCCTTTTTTAATAAATTCCATTGCAATACCATCCAAACCTGCTGCCTTGCCAGCTTTCATCTTCCGCAAAGCTTTTACTACCTCTTCTCTGTTTACCAAATCATATTCCCTAACCCTCTCACTTTGCACACCACCTCGACCAAAACACCCTATATCTGCCACTCTATCATCAAACACATTCAACAGACCTTCAAAATACTCACTCCATTTCCTTCTCACATCACCACTACTTGTTATCACCTCCCCATATATATATATATATATATATATATATATATATATATATATATATATATATATATATATATATATATATATATAGCTGTCTCCCGCGTTTGCGAGGTAGCGCAAGGAAACAGACAGAAGAAATGGCCCAACCCACCCCCATACCCATGTATATACATACACGTCCACACACGCAAATATATATACCAACACAGCTTTCCATGGTTTACCCCAGACGTTTCACATGCCCTGATTCAATCCACTGACAGCACGTCAACCCCGGAGTACCACATCGATCCAATTCACTCTATTCCTTGCCCTCCTTTCACCCTCCTGCATGTTCAGGCCCCAATCACACAAAGTCTTTTTCACTCCATCTTTCCACCTCCAATTTGGTCTCCCACTTCTCCTCGTTCCCTCCACCTCCGACACATATATCCTCTTGGTCAATCTTTCCTCACTCATTCTCTCCATGTGCCCAAACCATTTCAAAACACCCTCTTCTGCTCTCTCAACCATGCTCTTTTTATTTCAACACATCTCTCTTACCCTTACGTTACTCACTCGATCAAACCACCTCACACCACACATTGTCCTCAAACATCTCATTTCCAGCACATCCACCCTCCTGCGCACAACTCTATCCATAGCCCACGCCTCGCAACCATACAACATTGTTGGAACCACTATTCCTTCAAACATACCCATTTTTGCTTTCCGAGATAATGTTCTCAACTTCCACACATTCTTCAAGGCTCCCAGGATTTTCGCCCCCTCCCCCACCCTATGATCCACTTCCGCTTCCACGGTTCCATCCGCTGCCAGATCCACTCCCAGATATCTAAAACACTTTACTTCCTCCAGTTTTTCTCCATTCAAACTTACCTCCCAATTGACTTGACCCTCAACCCTACTGTACCTAATAACCTTGCTCTTATTCACATTTACTCTTAACTTTCTTCTTTCACACACTTTACCAAACTCAGTCTCCTGCTTCTGCAGTTTCTTACATGAATCAGCCACCAGCGCTGTATCATCAGCGAACAACAACTGACTCACTTCCCAAGCTGTCTCATCCCCAACAGACTTCATACTTGCCCCTCTTTCCAAAACTCTTGCATTCACCTCCCTAACAACCCCATTTATAAACAAATCAAACAACCATGGAGACATCACACACCCCTGCCGCAAACCTACATTCATTGAGAACCAATCACTTTCCTCTCTTCCCACACGTACACATGCCTTACATCCTCGATAAAAACTTTTCACTGCTTCTAACAACTTGCCTCCCACACCATATATTCTTAATACCTTGATTTGGTAAACAGAGAAGAGGTAGTAAAAGCTTTGTGGAAGATGAAAGCCGGCAAGGCAGCAGGTTTGGATGGTATTGCAGTGGATTTTATGAAAAAAGGGGGTGACTGTATTATTGACTGGTTGGTAAGGTTATCTAATGTATGTATGAGTCATGGTGAGGTGCCTGAGGATTGGCGGAATGCGTGCATAGTGCCATTGTACAAAGGCAAAGGGGATAAGAGTGAGTGCTCAAATTACAGAGGTATAAGTTTGTTGAGTATTCCTGGTAAATCATATGGGAGGATATTGATTGAGAGGGTGAAGGCATGTACAGAGCATCAGATTGGGGAAGAGCAGTGTGGTTTCAGAAGTGGTAGAGGATGTGTGGATCAGGTGTTTGCTTTGAAGAATGTATGTGAGAAATACTTAGAAAAGCAAATGGATTTGTATGTAGCATTTATGGATCTGGAGAAGGTATATGATAGAGTTGATAGAGATGCTCTGTGGAAGGTATTAAGAATATATATATATATTGGTGGTGTGCAAAGTGAGAGGGTTAGGGAAAATGATTTGGTAAACAGAGAAGAGGTAGTGAAAGCTTTGCGGAAGATGAAAGCCGGCAAGGCAGCAGGTTTGGATGGTATTGCAGTGGAATTTATTAAAAAAGGGGGTGACTGTATTGTTGACTGGTTGGTAAGGTTATTTAATGTATGTATGACTCATGGTGAGGTGCCTGAGGATTGGCGGAATGCGTGCATAGTGCCATTGTACAAAGGCAAAGGGGATAAGAGTGAGTGCTCAAATTACAGAGGTATAAGTTTGTTGAGTATTCCTGGTAAATTATATGGGAGGGTATTGATTGAGAGGGTGAAGGCATGTACAAAGCATCAGATTGGGGAAGAGCAGTGTGGTTTCAGAAGTGGTAGAGGATGTGTGGATCAGGTGTTTGCTTTGAAGAATGTATGTGAGAAATAATTAGAAAAGCAAATGGATTTGTATGTAGCATTTATGGATCTGGAGAAGGCATATGATAGAGTTGATAGAGATGCTCTGTGGAAGGTATTAAGAATATATGGTGTGGGAGGAAAGTTGTTAGAAGCAGTGAAGAGTTTTTATCGAGGATGTAAGGCATGTGTACGTGTAGGAAGAGAGGAAAGTGATTGGTTCTCAGTGAATGTAGGTTTGCGGCAGGGGTGTGTGATGTCTCCATGGTTGTTTAATTTGTTTATGGATGGGGTTGTTAGGGAGGTAAATGCAAGAGTTTTGGAAAGAGGGGCAAGTATGAAGTCTGTTGGGGATGAGAGAGCTTGGGAAGTGAGTCAGTTGTTGTTCGCTGATGATACAGCGCTGGTGGCTGATTCATATGAGAAACTGCAGAAGCTGGTGACTGAGTTTGGTAAAGTGTGTGGAAGAAGAAAGTTAAGAGTAAATGTGAATAAGAGCAAGGTTATTAGGTACAGTAGGGTTGAGGGTCAAGTCAATTGGGAGGTGAGTTTGAATGGAGAAAAACTGGAGGAAGTGAAGTGTTTTAGATATCTGGGAGTGGATCTGGCAGCGGATGGAACCATGGAAGCGGAAGTGGATCATAGGGTGGGGGAGGGGGCGAAAATTCTGGGGGCCTTGAAGAATGTGTGGAAGTCGAGAACATTATCTCGGAAAGCAAAAATGGGTATGTTTGAAGGAATAGTGGTTCCAACAATGTTGTATGGTTGCGAGGTGTGGGCTATGGATAGAGTTGTGCGCAGGAGGATGGATGTGCTGGAAATGAGATGTTTGAGGACAATGTGTGGTGTGAGGTGGTTTGATCGAGTAAGTAACGTAAGGGTAAGAGAGATGTGTGGAAATAAAAAGAGCGTGGTTGAGAGAGCAGAAGAGGGTGTTTTGAAGTGGTTTGGGCACATGGAGAGAATGAGTGAGGAAAGATTGACCAAGAGGATATATGTGTCGGAGGTGGAGGGAACGAGGAGAAGAGGGAGACCGAATTGGAGGTGGAAAGATGGAGTGAAAAAGATTTTGTGTGATCGGGGCCTGAACATGCAGGAGGGTGAAAGGAGGGCAAGGAATAGAGTGAATTGGAGCGATGTGGTATACCGGGGTTGACGTGCTGTCAGTGGATTGAATCAGGGCATGTGAAGCGTCTGGGGTAAACCATGGAAAGTTGTGTGGGGCCTGGATGTGGAAAGGGAGCTGTGGTTTCGGGCATTATTGCATGACAGCTAGAGACTGAGTGTGAACGAATGGGGCCTTTGTTGTCTTTTCCTAGTGCTACCTCACACACATGAGGGGGGAGGGGGATGGTATTCCATGTGTGGCGAGGTGGCGATGGGAATGAATAAAGGCAGACAGTGTGAATTGTGTGCATGGGTATATATGTATGTGTCTGTGTGTGTATATATATGTGTACATTGAGATGTATAGGCATGTATATTTGCGTGTGTGGACGTGTATGTATATACATTGTGTATAGGGGTGGGTTGGGCTATTTCTTTTGTCTGTTTCCTTGCGCTACCTCGGAAACGCGGGAGACAGCAACAAAGCAAAATAAAAAATATAAAAAAAAAATAATATATATACTATCATCATATAACCCAAGACTCCTTTTATTGACGGGGCTCCCATAGCTTCAAAGCTGCACTTTTCAGTGGCAGGGAAATGCTTGACTCCTTTGGAATGAGAAGTTCCCTGATGAGTCTGTACTTAAAAGGGTGACTGTTCATTTACAGCATACCCACAAGCAGGCGGAATTTGGCAACATTTCAAATATATATTTGTTTTTTCATGATTCTCCCATGACCCCTTTCTTGAGTGTTCTGCAGTCACTCCACGTCCTCTTTTCCAGGAGCTCCAAGGTTGCATTACTTCCAGTAGCAGGGAAATGATGGACCTCTTTAAAGTGATGTGTTCTTTGACAAGAATATATTCTTTTTCTTTTGAAGGCTTCAATCAAAAGCCCACATCAAAGATGGGCCTCAATTGAAGTATAGAGGGAATTATGAAACAGAAAAAGAAGACAAGGAAAGTATTTATGAATTTTGGAGGACATCAAAGACCTGTCCTTTGAAGTGTGCCTGGTCATAGTTATTGGAAAAGACATGAGAAGGTAGAGAGTTCCAAAGCTTCATCTGTAGGGAAAGAAGTAGGTATCAAATGGCCTACCCTTGAGTTGCAAATGGCCACACAATAATCATGAGATGCAGCAGCTTGCTGAGTATTGCATGGTCTAACTAGTGGTGTGGACACACACGCAGCCAGCTCTCGGGAGCAGAAATCAAAGTAATAGCTATAGAAGTGGGAAAGTGAACCAACATTGCGGTGTAGGGCAAGGGGGTCCTAAAGATAAAGTCTCTCCAAAGGGAACTTTTGCTTGCAATTTACCTGCAGCAGGTGAAGTCCAGTAACATCCCTGTAGGTATGCTTGCAGTCTCTCACCTGAAGTGTAGGATGATTTTATTTGATGATAACTTTGCAGATGAAACTTGGGATGATGAAGATGCTGATACACTATAAGTAGTGAAAGGGAAGATAACTTAAATGTAACTTTGGATACCATAGTGTTGTCAATCATTGTAATGAAATAAGATGTGACAAAGACTTTAAGGTCATAAGATGAAAGAAAGACAACTGCCATTGTTGGCTTAGATTTACATCAACAGCCAAAAATTGTAAGCAGTGAAAAGCAGGCCATGAGAAAATCTGTGGAAAAATATAGAAAGAAGGAATACTCAGGGAGCTTCATATGCACAATGATAAAGTAAGGTGGTTCTTAATTAATGCAACAGGCTCAGCAGACCATACACCACAAAGACCACAGAATCAACTTCAATCACTGCTTACGGTCGATGGTAAATACTGCCATAATGTCATTATTGTAAACTTGTGTGCACCAGTGATGAAAGTAAGAATTATAATTTATCTATTTCTTCTTGCATGGTGCTTTTCAGTCTCATCTTGGCAAGTGAGTCAGTTGTTCGCTGATGATACAGCGCTGGTGGCTGATTCGGGTAAGAAACTGCAGAAGCTGGTGACTGAGTTTGGTAGAGTGTGTGAAAGGAGAAAGCTGAGAGTAAATGTGAATAAAAGCAAGGTTATAAGGTTCAGTAGGATTGAGGAGCGTTGAAGAATGTGTGGAAGGCGAGAACATTATCTCTGAAAGCAAAAATGGGTATGTTTGAAGGAATAGTGATTCCAATAATGTTATGTGGTTGCAAGGCATGGGCTATAGATAGGGTTGTACGGAGGAGGGTGGATGTGCTGGAAATGGAATGTTTGAGGACAGTATGTGGTGTGAGGTGGTTTGATTGAGTAAGTAATGAAAGGGTAAGAGAGATGTGTGGTAATAAAAAGAGTGTAGTTGAGAGAGTAGAAGAGGGTGTATTTCAATGGTTTGGTCACATGGAGAGAATGAGTAAGGAAAGATTGACAAAGAGGATATATGTGTCTGAGATGGAGGGAACAAGAAGTGGGAAAACAGATTGGAGGTGGAAGGATGGAGTGAAAAATATTTTGAGCGATCGGGGCCTGAACATACAGGAGGGTGAAAGGCATGCAAGGAATAGAGTGAATTGGAATGATGTGGTATACCGGGATCAACATGCTGTCAATGGATTGAACCAGGGCATGTGAAGCGTGTGGGGTAAACCATGGAAAGTTTTGTGAGGCCTGGATATGGAAAGGGAGCTGTGGTTTTGGTGCATTACACATGACAGCTAGTGACTGAGTGTGAATGAATGTGGCCTTTCTTGTCTTTTCCTAGTGCTACCTCGCATGCGCGGGAGGGAGGGTCGTGCTGTTTTTCATGTGTGGTGGTTTGGCGACAGGAATGGATGAAGGCAGCAAGTATGAATATATACATGTGATTATATGTATATGTCTGTGTATGTATATGTGTGTAAACATCAAAATGTATGGGTATGTATATGTGTGTTTGTGGGCATTTATGTATATACATATGTATGTGGGTTGGTTGGGCCATTTTTTTGTCTGTTTCCTTGTGCTACCTCGCTAATGCGGAAGACAGTAATTAAGTAAAATAAAAATAATATTCTATTCTATCTATTTTGCTTTGTCACTGTCTCCCGCGTTAGTGAGGTAGCGCAAGGAAACAGGCGAAAGAATGGCCCAACCCACCCACATACACATGTATATACATACACATCCACACAGACAAATATACATACCTATACATTTCAATGTATACATATATATACATACACAGACATATACATATATACACATGTACATAATTCATACTGTCTGCCTTTATTCATTCCCATCGCCACCCTGCCACACATGAAGTAACAACCCCCTCCCCCTTTATGTACACGAGGTAGTGCTAGGAAAAGACAACAAATGCCACATTCATTCACACTCAGTCTCTAGCTGTCACATAATAATGCACTGAAACCACAGCTCCCTTTCGACATCCAGGCCCCACAGAACTTTCCATGGTTTACCCCAGACGCTTCACATGCCCTGGTTCAATCCATTGACAGCACGTTGACCCCGGTATACCACATCGTTCCAATTTACCCTCCTGCATGTTCAGGCCCTGATCACTCAAAATCTTTTTCACTCCATCTTTCCACCTCCAATTTGGATATATATATATATATATATATATATATATATATATATATATATATATATATATATATATATATATATATATATATATATCTTCTTCATCCCACCACTCACTACCCTTTCTAATCAACCCACCTCCCACTCTTCTCATGCCACAAGCATCTTTTGCGCAATCCATCACTGATTCCCTAAATACATCCCATTCCTCCCCACTCCCCTTACTTCCATTGTTCTCACCTTTTTCCATTCTGTACTCAGTCTCTCCTGGTACTTCCTCACACAAGTCTCCTTCCCAAGCTCACTTACTCTCACCACCCTCTTCACCCCAACATTCACTCTTCTTTTCTGAAAACCCATACAAATCTTCACCTTAGCCTCCACAAGATAATGATCAGACATCCCTCCAGTTGCACCTCTCAGCACATTAACATCCAAAAGTCTCTCTTTCGCGCGCCTGTCAATTAACACGTAATCCAATAACGCTCTCTGGCCATCTCTCCTACTTACATAAGTATACTTATGTATATCTCGCTTTTTAAACCAGGTATTCCCAATCATCAGTCCTTTTTCAGCACATAAATCTACAAGCTCTTCACCATTTCCATTTACAACACTGAACACCCCATGTATACCAATTATTCCCTCAACTGCCACATTACTCACCTTTGCATTCAAATCACCCATCACTATAACCCGGTCTCGTGCATCAAAACCACTAACACACTCATTCAGCTGCTCCCAAAACACTTGCCTCTCATGATCTTTCTTCTCATGCCCAGGTGCATATGCACCAATAATCACCCATCTCTCTCCATCAACTTTCAGTTTTACCCATATTAATCGAGAATTTACTTTCTTACATTCTATCACATACTCCCACAACTCCTGTTTCAGGAGTGTTGCTACTCCTTCCCTTGCTCTTGTCTTCTCACTAACCCCTGACTTTACTCCCAAGACATTCCCAAACCACTCTTCCCCTTTACCCTTGAGCTTCGTTTCACTCAGAGCCAAAACATCCAGGTTCCTTTCCTCAAACATACTACCTATCTCTCCTTTTTTCACATCTTGGTTACATCCACACACATTTAGGCACCCCAATCTGAGCCTTCGAGGAGGATGAGCACTCCCTGCGTGACTCTTTCTTCTGTTTCCCATTTTAGAAAGTTAAAAAAAAAATACGAGGGGAGGATTTCTGGCCCCCCGCTCCCGTCCCCTCTAGTCGCTTTCTACGACACGCGAGGAATGCGTGGGAAGTATTCTTTCACCCCTATCCCCAGGGATAATATATATATATATATATATATATATATATATATATATATATATATATATATATATATATATACACACATACACATGCACATATACACACATACACATATATACATATGAAAAATGTAAGAAACAATTTAGAAACAATTTAGATGGGATGAAGAAGTAAGAGTATTAGTGAAAGAGAAGAGAGAGGCATTTGGACGATTTTTGCAGGGAAAAAATGAAATTGAGTGGGAGATGTATAAAAGAAAGAGACAGGAGGTCAAGAGAAAGGTGCAAGAGGTGAAAAAAAGGGCAAATGAGAGTTGGGGTGAGAGAGTATCATTAAATTTTAGGGAGAATAAAAAGATGTTCTGGAAGGAGGTAAATAAAGTGCGTAAGACAAGGGAGCAAATGGGAACTTCAGTGAAGGGCGCAAATGGGGAGGTGATAACAAGTAGTGGTGATGTGAGAAGGAGATGGAGTGAGTATTTTGAAGGTTTGTTGAATGTGTTTGATGATAGAGTGGCAGATATAGGGTGTTTTGGTCGAGGTGGTGTGCAAAGTGAGAGGGTTAGGGAAAATGATTTGGTAAACAGAGAAGAGGTAGTAAAAGCTTTGCGGAAGATGAAAGCCGGCAAGGCAGCAGGTTTGGATGGTATTGCAGTGGAATTTATTAAAAAAGGGGGTGACTGTATTGTTGACTGGTTGGTAAGGTTATTTAATGTATGTATGACTCATGGTGAGGTGCCTGAGGATTGGCGGAATGCGTGCATAGTGCCATTGTACAAAGGCAAAGGGGATAAGAGTGAGTGCTCAAATTACAGAGGTATAAGTTTGTTGAGTATTCCTGGTAAATTATATGGGAGGATATTGATTGAGAGGGTGAAGGCATGTACAGAGCATCAGACTGGGGAAGAGCAGTGTGGTTTCAGAAGTGGTAGAGGATGTGTGGATCAGGTGTTTGCTTTGAAGAATGTATGTGAGAAATACTTAGAAAAGCAAATGGATTTGTATGTAGCATTTATGGATCTGGAGAAGGCATATGATAGAGTTGATAGAGATGCTCTGTGGAAGGTATTAAGAATATATGGTGTGGGAGGCAAGTTGTTAGAAGCAGTGAAAAGTTTTTATCGAGGATGTAAGGCATGTGTACGTGTAGGAAGAGAGGAAAGCGATTGGTTCTCAGTGAATGTAGGTTTGCGGCAGGGGTGTGTGATGTCTCCATGGTTGTTTAATTTGTATATGGATGGGGTTGTTAGGGAGGTGAATGCAAGAGTTTTGGAAAGAGGGGCAAGTATGAAGTCTGTTGGGGATGAGAGAGCTTGGGAAGTGAGTCAGTTGTTGTTCGCTGATGATACAGCGCTGGTGGCTGATTCATGTGAGAAACTGCAGAAGCTGGTGACTGAGTTTGGTAAAGTGTGTGAAAGAAGAAAGTTAAGAGTAAATGTGAATAAGAGCAAGGTTATTAGGTACAGTAGGGTTGAGGGTCAAGTCAATTGGGAGGTGAGTTTGAATGGAGAAAAACTGGAGGAAGTGAAGTGTTTTAGATATCTGGGAGTGGATCTGGCAGCGGATGGAACCATGGAAGCGGAAGTGGATCATAGGGTGGGGGAGGGGGCGAAAATTCTAGGAGCCTTGAAGAATGTGTGGAAGTCAAGAACATTATCTCGGAAAGCAAAAATGGGTATGTTTGAAGGAATAGTGGTTCCAACAATGTTGTATGGTTGCGAGGCGTGGGCTATGGATAGAGTTGTGCGCAGGAGGATGGATGTGCTGGAAATGAGATGTTTGAGGACAATATGTGGTGTGAGGTGGTTTGATCGAGTAAGTAACGTAAGGGTAAGAGAGATGTGTGGAAATAAAAAGAGCGTGGTTGAGAGAGCAGAAGAGGGTGTTTTGAAATGGTTCGGGCACATGGAGAGAATTAGTGAGGAAAGATTGACCAAGAGAATATATGTGTCGGAGGTGGAGGGAACGAGGAGAAGAGGGAGACCAAATTGGAGGTGGAAAGATGGAGTGAAAAAGATTTTGTTTGATCGGGGCCTGAACATGCAGGAGGGTGAAAGGAGGGCAAGGAATAGAGTGATTTGGAGCAATGTGGTATACCGGGGTTGACGTGCTGTCAGTGGATTGAATCAAGGCATGTGAAGCGTCTGGGGTAAACCATGGAAGGCTGTGTAGGTATGTATATTTGCATGTGTGGACGTATGTATATACATGTGTATGGGGGTGGGTTGGGCCATTTCTTTCGTCTGTTTCCTTGCGCTACCTCGCAAACGCGGGAGACAGCGACAAAGAAAAAAAAAAAAAAAAAATATATATATATATATATATATATATATATATATATATATATATATATATGTATGTATTTTTAGCTTTCTAAAAGAAATGGGAAACAGATGGAGTCATGCGGGGAGTGCTCATCCTTCTCGTAGACTCAGGTTGGGGTGTCTAAATGTGTGTGGATGTAACCAAGATGTGAAAAAAGGAGAGATAGGTAGTATGTGTGAGGAAAGGAACCTGGATGTTTTGGCTCTGAGTGAAATGAAGCTCAAGGGTAAAGGGGAAGAGTGTTTGGGAATGTCTTGGGAGTAAAGTCAGGGGTTAGTGAGAGGACAAGAGCAAGGGAAGGAGTAGCAATACTCCTGAAACAAGAGTTGTGGGAGTATGTGATAGAATGTAAGAAAGTAAATTCTCGATTAATATGGGTAAAACTGAAAGTTGATGGAGAGAGATGGGTGATTATTGGTGCATATGCACCTGGGCATGAGAAGAAAGATCATAGAGGCAAGTGTTTTGGGAGCAGCTGAATGAGTGTGTTAGTGGTTTTGATGCACACGACCGGGTTATAGTGATGGGTGATTTGAATGCAAAGGTGAGTAATGTGGCAGTTGAGGGAATAATTGGTATACATGATGTGTTCAATGTTGTAAATGGAAATGGTGAAGAGCTTGTAGATTTAGGTGCTGAAAAAGGACTGGTGATTGGGAATACCTGGTTTAAAAAGCGAGATATACATAAGTATACGTATGTAAGTAGGAGAGATGGCCAGAGAGTGTTATTGGATTATGTGTTAATTGACAGGCACATGAAAGAGAGACTTTTGGATGTTAATGTGCTGAGAGGTGCAACTGGAGGGATGTCTGATCATTATCTTGTGGAGGCTAAGGTGAAGATTTGTATGGGTTTTCAGAAAAGAAGAGTGAATGTTGGGGTGAAGAGGGTGGTGAGAGTAAGTGAGCTTGGGAAGGAGACTTGTGTGAGGAAGTACCAGGAGAGACTGAGTACAGAATGGAAAAAGGTGAGAACAATGGAAGTAAGGGGAGTGGGGGAGGAATGGGATGTATTTAGGGAATCAGTGATGGATTGCGCAAAAGATGCTTGTGGCCTGAGAAGCGTTGGAGATGGGTTGATTAGAAAGGGTAGTGAGTGGTGGGATGAAGAAGTAAGATTATTGGTGAAAGAGAAGAGAGAGGCATTTGGACGATTTTTGCAGGGAAAAAATGAAATTGAGTGGGAGATGTATAAAAGAAAGAGACAGGAGATCAAGAGAAAGGTGCAAGAGGTGAAAAAGAGGGCAAATGGGAGTTGGGGTGAGAGAGTATCATTAAATTTTACGGAGAATAAAAAGATGTTCTGGAAGGAGGTAAATAAAGTGTGTAAGACAAGGGAGCAAATGGGAACTTCAGTGAAGGGCGCTAATGGGGAGGTGATAACAAGTAGTGGTGATGTGAGAAGGAGATGGAGTGAGTATTTTGAAGGTTTGTTGAATGTGTTTGATGATAGAGTGGCAAATATAGGGTGTTTTGGTCGAGGTGGTGTGCAAAGTGAGAGGGTTGGGTAAAATGATTTGGTAAACAGAGAACAGGTAGTAAAAGCTTTGCGGAATATGAAAGCCGGCAAGGCAGCAGGTTTGGATGGTACTGCAGTGGAATTTATTAAAAAAGGGGGTGACTGTATTATTGACTGGTTGGTAAGGTTATTTAATGTATGTATGACTCATGGTGAGGTGCCTGAGGATTGGCGGAATGCATGCATAGTGCCATTGTACAAAGGCAAAGGGGATAAGAGTGAGTGCTCAAATTACAGAGGTATAAGTTTGTTGAGTATTCCTGGTAAATTATATGGGAGGGTATTTATTGAGAGGGTGAAGGCATGTACAGAGCATCAGACTGGGGAACAGCAGTGTGGTTTCAGAAGTGGTAGAGGATGTGTGGATCATGTGTTTGCTTTGAAGAATGTATGTGAGAAATACTTAGAAAAGCAAATGGATTTGTATGTAGCATTTATGGATCTGGAGAAGGCATATGATAGAGTTGATAGAGATGCTCTGTGGAAGGTATTAAGAATATATGGTGTGGGTGGCAAGTTGTTAGAAGCAGTGAAAAGTTTTTATCGAGGATGTAAGGCATGTGTACGTGTAGGAAGAGAGGAAAGTGATTGGTTCTCAGTGAATGTAGGTTTGCGGCAGGGGTGTGTGATGTCTCCATGGTTGTTTAATTTGTTTATGGATGGGGTTGTTAGGGAGGTGAATGCAAGAGTTTTGGAAAGAGGGGCAAGAATGAAGTCTGTTGTGGATGAGAGAGCTTGGGAAGTGAGTCAGTTGTTGTTCGCTGATGATACAGCGCTGGTGGCTGATTCATAAGAAAAACTGCAGAAGCTGGTGACTGAGTTTGGTAAAGTGTGTGAAAGAAGAAAGTTAAGAGTAAATGTGAATAAGAGCAAGGTTATTAGGTACAGTAGGGTTGAGGGTCAAGTCAATTGGGAGGTAAGTTTGAATGGAGAAAAACTGGAGGAAGTAAAGTGTTTTAGATATCTGGGAGTGGATCTAGCAGCAGATAGAACCATGGAAGTGGAAGTGAATCATAGGGTGGGGGAGGGGGCAAAAATCCTGGGAGCCTTGAAGAAAGTGTGGAAGTCGAGGACATAATCTCAAAAAGCAAAAATGGGTATGTTTGAAGGAATAGTGGTTCCAACAATGTTGTATGGTTGTGAGGCGTGGGCTATGGATAGAGTTGTGCGCAGGAGGGTGGATGTGCTGGAAATGAGATGTTTGAAGACAACGTGTGGTGTGAGGTGGTTTGATCGAGTAAGTAATGTAAGGGTAAGAGAGATGTGTGGAAATAAAAAGAGCGTGGTTGAGAGAGCAGAAGAGGGTGTTTTGAAATGGTTTGGGCACATGGAGAGAATGAGTGAGGAAAGATTGACCAAGAGGATATATGTGTCAGAGGTGGAGGGAACGAGGAGAAGTGGGAGACCAAATTGGAGGTGGAGAGATGGAATGAAAAAAATTTTGAGTGATCGGGGCCTGAACATGCAAGAGGGTGATAGGCGGGCAAGGACTAGAGTGAATTGGATCAATGTGGTATACTGGGGTTGACGTGCTGTCAGTGGATTGAATCAGGACATGTGAAGCGTCTGGGGTAAACCATGGAAAGTTTTGTGTTGCCTGGATGTGGAAAGGGAGCCGTGGTTTTGGGCATTATTGCATGACAGCTAGAGACTGAGTGTGAACGAATGAGGCCTTTGTTGTCTTTTCCTAGCACTACCCCGCACACATGAGGGGGTAGGGGGATGGTATTCCATGTGTGGCGAGGTGGCGATGGGCATGAATAAAGGCAGGCAGTGTGAATTGTGTGCATGGGTATATATGTATGTGTCTGTGTGTGTATATATATGTGTACATTGAGATGTATAGGTATGTATATTTGCGTGTGTGGACGTGTGTGTATATACATGTGTATGGGGGAGGGTTGGGCCATTTTTTCGTCTGTTTCCTTGAGCTACCTCGCA
Source organism: Panulirus ornatus (assembly GCF_036320965.1). Lineage (NCBI taxonomy): Eukaryota > Metazoa > Arthropoda > Malacostraca > Decapoda > Palinuridae > Panulirus > Panulirus ornatus. The sequence continues at coordinate 20,699,962 of NC_092228.1, forward strand.
AATGCGGGAGACAGTGACAAAGCAAAATAAATATATATATTTTTTTTCTTTTTTTTTGCTTTGTCGCTGTCTCCCGCGTTTGCGAGGTAGCGCAAGGAAACAGACGAAAGAAATGGCCCAACCCATCCCCATACACAATGTATATACATACACGTACACACACGCAAATATACATACCTATACATCTCAATGTACTCATATATATACACACACAGACACATACATATATACCCATGCACACAATTCACACTGCCTGCCTTTATTCATGCCCATCGCCACCTCGCCACACATGGAATACCATCCCCCTACCCCCTCATGTGTGCGGGGTAGTGCTAGGAAAAGACAACAAAGGCCTCATTCGTTCACACTCAGTCTCTAGCTGTCATGCAATAATGCCCAAAACCACGGCTCCCTTTCCACATCCAGGCAACACAAAACTTTCCATGGTTTACCCCAGACGCTTCACATGCCCTGATTCAATCCACTGACAGCACGTCAACCCCGGTATACCACATTGATCCAATTCACTCTAGTCCTTGCTCGCCTTTCACCCTCCTGCATGTTCAGGCCCCGATCACACAAAATCTTTTTCACTCCATCTCTCCACCTCCAATTTGGTCTCCCACTTCTCCTCGTTCCCTCCACCTCTGACACATATATCCTCTTGGTCAATCTTTCCTCACTCATTCTCTCCATGTGCCCAAACCATTTCAAAACACCCTCTTCTGCTCTCTCTCAACCACGCTCTTTTTATTTCCACACATCTCTCTTACCCTTACATTACTTACTCGATCAAACCACCTCACACCACACATTGTCCTCAAACATCTCATTTCCAGCACATCCACCCTCCTGCGCACAACTCTATGCATAGCCCACGCCTCGCAACCATACAACATTGTTGGAACCACCATTCCTTCAAACATACCCATTTTTGCTTTCCGAGATAATGTTCTCGACTTCCACACATTCTTCAAGGCTCCCAGGATTTTTGCCCCCTCCCCCACCCTATGATTCACTTCCGCTTCCATGGTTCCATCTGCTGCCAGATCCACTCCCAGATATCTAAAACACTTTACTTCCTCCAGTTTTTCTCCATTCAAACTTACCTCCCAATTGACTTGACCCTCAACCCTACTGTACCTAATAACCTTGCTCTTATTCACATTTACTCTTAACTTTCTTCTTTCACACACTTTACCAAACTCAGTCACCAGCTTCTGCAGTTTTTCTTATGAATCAGCCACCAGCGCTGTATCATCAGCGAACAACAACTGACTCACTTCCCAAGCTCTCTCATCCACAACAGACTTCATTCTTGCCCCTCTTTCCAAAACTCTTGCATTCACCTCCCTAACAACCCCATCCATAAACAAATTAAACAACCATGGAGACATCACACACCCCTGCCGCAAACCTACATTCACTGAGAACCAATCACTTTCCTCTCTTCCTACACGTACACATGCCTTACATCCTCGATAAAAACTTTTCACTGCTTCTAACAACTTGCCACCCACACCATATATTCTTAATACCTTCCACAGAGCATCTCTATCAACTCTATCATATGCCTTCTCCAGATCCATAAATGCTACATACAAATCCATTTGCTTTTCTAAGTATTTCTCATACATTCTTCAAAGCAAACACCTGATCCACACATCCTCTACCACTTCTGAAACCACACTGCTGTTCCCCATTCTGATGCTCTGTACATGCCTTCACCCTCTCAATAAATACCCTCCCATATAATTTACCAGGAATACTCAACAAACTTATACCTCTGTAATTTGAGCACTCACTCTTATCCCCTTTGCCTTTGTACAATGGCACTATGCACGCATTCCGCCAATCCTCAGGAACCTCACCATGAGTCATACATACATTAAATAACCTTACCAACCAGTCAACAATACAGTCACCCCCTTTTTTAATAAATTCCACTGCAATACCATCCAAACCTGCTGCCTTGCCGGCTTTCATCTTCCGCAAAGCTTTCACTACCTCTTCTCTGTTTACCAAATCATTTTCCCTAACCCTCTCACTTTGCACACCACCTCGACCAAAACACCCTATATTTGCCACTCTATCATCAAACACATTCAACAAACCTTCAAAATACTCACTCCATCTCCTTCTCACATCACCACTACTTGTTATCACCTCCCCATTAGCGCCCTTCACTGAAGTTCCCATTTGCTCCCTTGTCTTACACACTTTATTTACCTCCTTCCAGAACATCTTTTTATTCTCCCTAAAATTTAATGATACTCTCTCACCCCAACTCCCATTTGCCCTCTTTTTCACCTCTTGCACCTTTCTCTTGATCTCGTCTCTTTCTTTTATACATCTCCCACTCAATTTCATTTTTTCCCTGCAAAAATCGTCCAAATGCCTCTCTCTTCTCTTTCACCAATAATCTTACTTCTTCATCCCACCACTCACTACCCTTTCTAATCAACCCATCTCCCACGCTTCTCATGCCACAAGCATCTTTTGCGCAATCCATCACTGATTCCCTAAATACATCCCATTCCTCCCCCACTCCCCTTACTTCCATTGTTCTCACCTTTTTCCATTCTGTACTCAGTCTCTCCTGGTACTTCCTCACACAAGTCTCCTTCCCAAGCTCACTTACTCTCACCACCCTCTTCACCCCAACATTCACTCTTCTTTTCTGAAAACCCATACAAATCTTCACCTTAGCCTCCACAAGATAATGATCAGACATCCCTCCAGTTGCACCTCTCAGCACATTAACATCCAAAAGTCTCTCTTTCATGCGCCTGTCAATTAACACGTAATCCAATAACGCTCTCTGGCCATCTCTCCTACTTACATATGTATACTTATGTATATCTCGCTTTTTAAATCAGGTATTCCCAATCACCAGTCCTTTTTCAGCACCTAAATCTACAAGCTCTTCACCATTTCCATTTACAACACTGAACACCCCATGTATACCAATTATTCCCTCAACTGCCACATTACTCACCTTTGCATTCAAATCACCCATCACTATAATCCGGTCTCGTGCATCAAAACCACTAACACACTCATTCAGCTGCTCCCAAAACACTTGCCTCTCATGATCTTTCTTCTCATGCCCAGGTGCATATGCACCAATAATCACCCATCTCTCTCCATCAACTTTCAGTTTTACCCATATTAATCGAGAATTCACTTTCTTACATTCTATCACATACTCCCACAACTCCTGTTTCAGGAGTACTGCTACTCCTTCCCTTGCTCTTGTCCTCTCACTAACCCCTGACTTTACTCCCAAGACATTCCCAAACCACTCTTCCCCTTTACCCTTGAGCTTCGTTTCACTCAGAGCCAAAACATCCAGGTTCCTTTCCTCAAACATACTACCTATCTCTCCTTTTTTCACATCTTGGTTACATCCACATACATTTAGACACCCCAGTCTGAGCCTTCGAGGAGGATGAGCACTCCCCATGTGACTCCTTCTTCTGTTTCCCATTTTAGAAAGTTAAAAATACAAGGAGGGGAGGATTTCTGGCCTCCCGCTCCCGTCCCCTTTAGTCGCCTTCTACGACACGCGAGGAATGCGTGGGAAGTATTCTTTCACCCCTATCCCCAGGGATAATATACATATATATACATATACACATATATATATATACACATACATACGCACATACACACATACATATATATATGCATATGAAAAATGTAAGAAATGATTTAGAAAACTGAAACTTCTAGCTTGAAATGAAATGAAAAGTGAATGTCACATAATGGTTCAACCTCTGGCTATGGAAAAGGGAAATGTATAATTTATTTACACAAACGTCAATAGTAGTTTTCATCAATTTAACCACTGTATCATACTGCCTGGTCCACTTCTCTTATCATGAAATAGGAATATTGGCTTATGATGTTTCTCAATTGTCTTCATTACACAAAGTACAACCATATCTTGGATACATGAGGGTAGGTAGTTTGTCATCTGCCATAATAAAGCCTTGACAGACCAAAAATTTATCTGGCCTCAACTATTCCATATATGCAACTGAGTGGGAGATGTATAAAAGAAAGAGACAGGAGGTCAAGAGAAAGGTGCAAGAGGTGAAAAAAAGGGCAAATGAGAGTTGGGGTGAGAGAGTATCATTAAATTTTAGAGAGAATAAAAAGATGTTCTGGAAGGAGGTAAATAAAGTGCGTAAGACAAGGGAGCAAATGGGAACTTCAGTGAAGGGCGCAAATGGGGAGGTGATAACAAGTAGTGGTGATGTGAGAAGGAGATGGAGTGAGTATTTTGAAGGTTTGTTGAATGTGTTTGATGATAGAGTGGCAGATATAGGGTGTTTTGGTCGAGGTGGTGTGCAAAGTGAGAGGGTTAGGGAAAATGATTTGGTAAACAGAGAAGAGGTAGTGAAAGCTTTGCGGAAGATGAAAGCCGGCAAGGCAGCAGGTTTGGATGGTATTGCAGTGGAATTTATTAAAAAAGGGGGTGACTGTATTGTGGACTGGTTGGTAAGGTTATTTAATGTATGTATGACTCATGGTGAGGTGCCTGAGGATTGGCGGAATGCGTGCATAGTGCCATTGTACAAAGGCAAAGGGGATAAGAGTGAGTGCTCAAATTACAGAGGTATAAGTTTGTTGAGTATTCCTGGTAAATTATATGGGAGGGTATTGATTGAGAGGGTGAAGGCATGTACAGAGCATCAGATTGGGGAAGAGCAGTGTGGTTTCAGAAGTGGTAGAGGATGTGTGGATCAGGTGTTTGCTTTGAAGAATGTATGTGAGAAATACTTAGAAAAGCAAATGGATTTGTATGTAGCATTTATGGATCTGGAGAAGGCATATGATAGAGTTGATAGAGATGCTCTGTGGAAGGTATTAAGAATATATGGTGTGGGAGGCAAGTTGTTAGAAGCAGTGAAAAGTTTTTATCGAGGATGTAAGGCATGTGTACGTGTAGGAAGAGAGGAAAGCGATTGGTTCTCAGTGAATGTAGGTTTGCGGCAGGGGTGTGTGATGTCTCCATGGTTGTTTAATTTGTTTATGGATGGGGTTGTTAGGGAGGTAAATGCAAGAGTTTTGGAAAGAGGGGCAAGTATGAAGTCTGTTGGGGATGAGAGAGCTTGGGAAGTGAGTCAGTTGTTGTTCGCTGATGATACAGCGCTGGTGGCTGATTCATGTGAGAAACTGCAGAAGCTGGTGACTGAGTTTGGTAAAGTGTGTGGAAGAAGAAAGTTAAGAGTAAATGTGAATAAGAGCAAGGTTATTAGGTACAGTAGGGTTGAGGGTCAAGTCAATTGGGAGGTGAGTTTGAATGGAGAAAAACTGGAGGAAGTGAAGTGTTTTAGATATCTGGGAGTGGATCTGGCAGCGGATGGAACCATGGAAGCGGAAGTGGATCATAGGGTGGGGGAGGGGGCGAAAATTCTGGGGGCCTTGAAGAATGTGTGGAAGTCGAGAACATTATCTCGGAAAGCAAAAATGGGTATGTTTGAAGGAATAGTGGTTCCAACAATGTTGTATGGTTGCGAGGCGTGGGCTATGGATAGAGTTGTGTGCAGGAGGATGGATGTGCTGGAAATGAGATGTTTGAGGACAATGTGTGGTGTGAGGTGGTTTGATCGAGTGAGTAACGTAAGGGTAAGAGAGATGTGTGGAAATAAAAAGAGCGTGGTTGAGAGAGCAGAAGAGGGTGTTTTGAAGTGGGTTGGGCACATGGAGAGAATGAGTGAGGAAAGATTGACCAAGAGGATATATGTGTCGGAGGTGGAGGGAACGAGGAGAAGAGGGAGACCAAATTGGAGGTGGAAAGATGGAGTGAAAAAGATTTTGTGTGATCGGGGCCTGAACATGCAGGAGGGTGAAAGGAGGGCAAGGAATAGAGTGAATTGGAGCGATGTGGTATACTGGGGTTGACGTGCTGTCAGTGGATTGAATCAAGGCATGTGAAGCGTCTGGGGTAAACCATGGAAAGCTGTGTAGGTATGTATATTTGCGTGTGTGGACGTATGTATATACATGTGTATGGGGGGGGGTTGGGCCATTTCTTTCGTCTGTTTCCTTGCGCTACCTCGCAAACGCGGGAGACAGCGACAAAGTATAAAAAAAAAAAAAAAAAAAAATATATATATATATATATAAGGAGTCATGCGGGGAGTGCTCATCCTCCTCGAAGGCTCAGAGTGGGGTGCCTAAATGTGTGTGGATGTAACCAAGATGTGAAAAAAGGAGAGATAGGTAGTATGTTTGAGGAAAGGAACCTGGATGTTTTGGCTCTGAGTGAAACGAAGCTCAAGGGTAAAGGGGAAGAGTGGTTTGGGAATGTCTGGGGAGTAAAGTCAGGGGTTAGTGAGAGGACAAGAGCAAGGGAAGGAGTAGCAATACTCCTGAAACAGGAGTTGTGGGAGTATGTGATAGAGTGTAAGAAAGTAAATTCTCGATTAATATGGGTAAAACTGAAAGTTGATGGAGAGAGGTGGGTGATTATTGGTGCTTATGCACCTGGGCATGAGAAGAAAGATCAAGAGAGGCAAGTGTTTTGGGAGCAGCTGAATGAGTGTGTTAGTGGTTTTGTTGCACGAGACCGGGTTATAGTGATGGGTGATTTGAATGCAAAGGTGAGTAATGTGGCAGTTGAGGGAATAATTGGTATACATGGGGTGTTCAGTGTTGTAAATGGAAATGGTGAAGAGCTTGTAGATTTATGTGCTGAAAAAGGACTGATGATTGGGAATACCTGGTTTAAAAAGCGAGATATACATAAGTATACTTATGTAAGTAGGAGAGATGGCCAGAGAGCATTATTGGATTACGTGTTAATTGACAAGCCTGCGAAAGAGAGACTTTTGGATGTTAATGTGCTGAGAGGTGCAACTGGAGGGATGTCTGATCATTATCTTGTGGAGGCTAAGGTGAAGATTTGTATGGGTTTTCAGAAAAGAAGAGTGAATGTTGGGGTGAAGAGGGTGGTGAGAGTAAGTGAGCTTGAGAAGGAGACCTGTGTGAGGAAGTACCAGGAGAGACTGAGTACAGAATGGAAAAAGGTGAGAACAATGGAAGTAAGGGGAGTGGGGGAGGAATGGGATGTATTTAGGGAATCAGTGATGGATTGCGCAAAAGATGCTTGTGGCATGAGAAGAGTGGGAGGTGGGTTGATTAGAAAGGGTAGTGAGTGGTGGGATGAAGAAGTAAGAGTATTAGTGAAAGAGAAGAGAGAGGCATTTGGACGATTTTTGCAGGGAAAAAATGCAATTGAGTGGGAGATGTATAAAAGAAAGAGACAGGAGGTCAAGAGAAAGGTGCAAGAGGTGAAAAAAAGGGCAAATGAGAGATGGGGTGAGAGAGTATCATTAAATTTTAGGGAGAATAAAAAGATGTTCTGGAAGGAGGTAAATAAAGTGCGTAAGACAAGGGAGCAAATGGGAACTTCAGTGAAGGGCGCAAATGGGGAGGTGATAACAAGTAGTGGTGATGTGAGAAGGAGATGGAGTGTGTATTTCGAAGGTTTGTTGAATGTGTTTGATGATAGAGTGGCAGATATAGGGTGTTTTGGTCGAGGTGGTGTGCAAAGTGAGAGGGTTAGGGAAAATGATTTGGTAAACAGAGAAGAGGTAGTGAAAGCTTTGCGGAAGATGAAAGCCGGCAAGGCAGCAGGTTTGGATGGTATTGCAGTGGAATTTATTAAAAAAGGGGGTGACTGTATTGTGGACTGGTTGGTAAGGTTATTTAATGTATGTATGACTCATGGTGAGGTGCCTGAGGATTGGCGGAATGCGTGCATAGTGCCATTGTACAAAGGCAAAGGGGATAAGAGTGAGTGCTCAAATTACAGAGGTATAAGTTTGTTGAGTATTCCTGGTAAATTATATGGGAGGGTATTAATTGAGAGGGTGAAGGCATGTACAGAGCATCAGATTGGGGAAGAGCAGTGTGGTTTCAGAAGTGGGAGAGGATGTGTGGATCAGGTGTTTGCTTTGAAGAATGTATGTGAGAAATACTTAGAAAAGCAAATGGATTTGTATGTAGCATTTATGGATCTGGAGAAGGCATATGATAGAGTTGATAGAGATGCTCTGTGGAAGGTATTAAGAATATATGGTGTGGGAGGAAAGTTGTTAGAAGCAGTGAAAAGTTTTCATCGAGGATGTAAGGCATGTGTACGTGTAGGAAGAGAGGAAAGTGATTGGTTCTCAGTGAATGTAGGTTTGCGGCAGGGGTGTGTGATGTCTCCATGGTTGTTTAATTTGTTTATGGATGGGGTTGTTAGGGAGGTAAATGCAAGAGTTTTGGAAAGAGGGGCAAGTATGAAGTCTGTTGGGGATGAGAGAGCTTGGGAAGTGAGTCAGTTGTTGTTCGCTGATGACACAGCGCTGGTGGCTGATTCATGTGTGAAACTGCAGAAGCTGGTGACTGAGTTTGGTAAAGTGTGTGGAAGAAGAAAGTTAAGAGTAAATGTGAATAAGAGCAAGGTTATTAGGTACAGTAGGGTTGAGGGTCAAGTGAATTGGGAGGTGAGTTTGAATGGAGAAAAACTGGAGGAAGTTAAGTGTTTTAGATATCTGGGAGTGGATCTGGCAGCGGATGGAACCATGGAAGCGGAAGTGGATCATAGGGTGGGGGAGGGGGCGAAAATTCTGGGGGCCTTGAAGAATGTGTGGAAGTCGAGAACATTATCTCGGAAAGCAAAAATGGGTATGTTTGAAGGAATAGTGGTTCCAACAATGTTGTATGGTTGCGAGGCGTGGGCTATGGATAGAGTTGTGCGCAGGAGGATGGATGTGCTGGAAATGAGATGTTTGAGGACAATGTGTGGTGTGAGGTGGTTTGATCGAGTGAGTAACGTAAGGGTAAGAGAGATGTGTGGAAATAAAAAGAGCGTGGTTGAGAGAGCAGAAGAGGGTGTTTTGAAGTGGTTTGGGCACATGGAGAGGATGAGTGAGGAAAGATTGACCAAGAGGATATATGTGTCGGAGGTGGAGGGAACAAGGAGAAGAGGGAGACCAAATTGGAGGTGGAAAGATGGAGTGAAAAAGATTTTGTGTGATCGGGGCCTGAACATGCAGGAGGGTGAAAGGAGGGCAAGGAATAGAGTGAATTGGAGCGATGTGGTATACCGGGGCTGACGTGCTGTCAGTGGATTGAATCAAGGCATGTGAAGCGTCTGGGGTAAACCATGGAAAGCTGTGTAGGTATGTATATTTGCGTGTGTGGACGTATGTATATACATGTGTATGGGGGGGGGTTGGGCCATTTCTTTCGTCTGTTTCCTTGCGCTACCTCGCAAACGCGGGAGACAGCGACAAAGTATAAAAAAAAAAAAAAAATATATATATCCCTGGGATAGGGGAGAAAGAATACTTCTCACATATTCCCTGCTTGTCAAAGAAGGTGACTAAAGGGGGCAGGACTCGGGGGATGGAAACCCCCTCCTTGTATTCAAATTTCTAAAAGCAGAAACAGAAGAAGGAGTCATGTGAATAGTGCTCATCCTCCTCAAAGGCTCAGACTGGGGTATCTAAATGTATGTGGATGTAACCAAGATAAGAAAAAAGGAGAGATAGGAAGTATGGTAGAGGAAAGGAACCTGGATGTTTTGGCTCTGAGTTAAATGAAACTCAAGGGTAAAGGGAAAGAGTGGTTTGGGAATGTCTTGGGAGTAAAGTCAGGGGTTGGTGAGAGGACAAGAGCAAAGGAAGGAGTAGCACTCCTCCTGTAGCAGGAGGTGTGGGAGTATGTGATAGAGTGTAAGAAAGTAAACTCTAGATTGATATGGGTAAAACTGAGAGTGGATAGAGAGAGATGGGTGGTTATTGGTGCCTATGCACCTGGTTATGAGATCATGAGAGGCAAGTATTTGGGGAGCAGCTGAGTGAGTGTGTTAGCAGCTTTGATTTACGAAACCAGGTTATATTGATGGATGATCTGAATGCAAAGGTGGGTAATGTGGTAGTTGAGGTTATAATTGATGTATACGGGGTGTTCAATGTTGTAAATGGAAATGGTGAAGAGCTTGTGGTTTTGTGTGCTGAAAAAGGACTGCTGATTGGGAATGCCTGGTTTAGATAGAGAGATATCCATAAGTATACGTATGTGAGTAGGGGAGATGGCCAGAGGACGTTATTGGATTACATGTTAATTGATAAGCATGTAAAAGAGAGATTTTTGGATGTTAATGTGCTGAGAGGGGCAGCTGGAGAGATGTCTGATCACTATCTTATGGAGGTGAAGGTGAAATTTTGTAGAGGTTTTCAGAAAAGAGAGAGAATGTTAAGGAGAAGAGAGTGGTGAGAGTAAGTGAGCTTGGAAAGGAGACTGTGTGAGGAAGTACCAGGAGAGATTTAGTGCAGAATGGCAAAAGTTGAGAACAAATGACGTAAGGGGAGTAGGAGAGGAATGGGATGTATTTAGGGAAGCAGTGATGGCTTGCTCAAAAGATGCTTGTGGCATGAGAAAGGTGAGAGGTAGGAAGATTAGAAAGGGTAGTGAGTGGTGGGAGGGATGAAGAAGTAAGATTGTTAGTGTAAGAAGTTAGAAGAGAGAGGCATTTGGAAGATTTTTGCAGGGAAGTAGTGCAAATGACTGGGAGATGTATAAAAGAAAGTGGGAGGAGGTCAAGAGAAAGGTACAAGAGATGAAAAAGATGGCATATGAGAGGTGGGGTGAGAATGAATCATTAAATTTTCGGGAGAATAAAAAGATATTTTGGAAGGAAGTAAATAAAGTGCGTAAGACAAGAGAACAAATGGGAACATCAGTGAAGAGGCAAATGGGGAGGTAATAACAAATAGTGATGAAGTGAGGAGATGGAGTGAGTATTTTGAAGGTTTGTTGAATGTGTTTGATAATAGAGTGGCAGATATATGGTATTTTGGTCAGGGTGGTGTGCGAAGTGAGAGGGTTAGGGAAAATGGTTTGGTAAATAGAGAAGAGGTAGTGGAAGCTTTGTGGAAGATGAAAGCTAGCAAGGCTGCGGGTTTGGATGGTATTGCAGTGGAATTTATTAAAAGAGTGGATGACTTTGTTGTTGATTGGTTGGTAAGGATATTCAATGTATTTTATGAATCATGGTGAAGTACCCGAGGATATTCGGAATGCATTCATAGTGCCATTGTACAAAGGCAAAGGGGATAAAGGTGAGTGTTCAAATTACAGAGGTATAAGTTTGTTGAGTATTCCTGGAAAATTATATGGGAGGGTATTGACTGAGAGGGTAAAGTCATGTACACAGCATCAGACTGGGGAAGAGCAGTGTGGTTTCAGAAGTGGGTGGTAGGGGATGTGTGGATCAGGTGTTTGCTTTGAAGAATGTATGTGAGAAATACTTAGAAAAACAGGTGGATTTGTATATAGCATTTATGGATCTGGAGAAGTCATATGATAGGGTTGATAAAGATGCTTTGTGGAAGGTATTAAGAGTATATGGTGTGGAAGATAAGTTGCCTTACATCAAGGATGTAAGGCATGTGTACAAGTAGGAAGAGAGGAAAGTGATTGGTTCCCAGTGAATGTCTGTTTGCAGCAGGGGTGCATGATGTCTCTATGGTTGTTTAATTTGTTTATGGATTGGGTGGTTAGGGAAGTGAATGCAAGAGTTTTGGAGAGAGGGGCAAGTATGCAGTCTGTAGTGGATGAGAGAGCTTGGGAAGTGAGTCAGTTGTTGTTTGCTGATGATACAGCGCTGGTGGCTGATTTGGGTGAGAAACTGCAGAAGTTAGTGAAAGAGTTTGGTAAAGTGTGTGAAAGAAGAAAGCTGAGAGTAAATGTCAACAAGAGCGAAGTTGTTAGGTTCAGTAGGGTTGAAGGACAAGTTAACTGGGAGGTGAGTTTCAATGGAGAAAAACTGGAGGAAGTGAAGTGTTTTAGATATTTGGGAGTGGATTTAGTGCTAAAGTGGATGGAACAATGGAAGTGGAAGTGAGTCATAGCATGGGGAAGGGGACAGTAGGTTCTGGGAGCGTTGGAGAATGTAAGGAAGGCGAGAACATTATCTCGGAATGTAAAAATGGGTATGTTTGAAGGAACAGTGGTTCCAACAATGTTATATGGATGCGAGGCATGCGCTATAGTATAGATAGGGTTGTGTGGAGGAGGGAGCATGTGTTGGAAATGAAATGTTTGAGGACAATATGTGGTGTGAGGTGGTTTGATTAAGTAATGAAAGGGTAAAAGAGATATGTGGTAATAGAAAGAGTGTGGTTGAGAGAGCTGAAGAGGGTGTGTTGAAATGGTTTGGTCACATGGAGAGAATGAGCAAGGAAAAACTGACAAAGAGGATATGTGTGTCAGAGGTGGAGGGAACGAGGAGAAGCAGGAGACCAAATTGGAGGTGGAAGGATGGAGTGAAAAAGATTTTGAGTGATCAGGACCTGAACATACTGGAGGGTGAAAGGAGTGTAAGGAATAGAGTGAATTGGAATGATGTGGTATGCCGGGGTGGACATGCTGTCAATGGATTGAACCAGGGCATGTGAAGTATCTGGGGTGAACCATGGAAGGTTTTGTGGTGCCTGGATGTGTTTTTGGTGCATTACACGACAGCTGGGGGACTGAGTGTGGACTTTATTTGTCTTTTCCTAGCGCTACCTTATGCAGGGTGTGCTATTTCATGTATGGCAGGGTGGAATGGATGAAGGCAGCAAGTATGAATATGTACATGTTTATATATGTATATGTCTGAGTATGTATTTGTATGTATATGTTGAAACATATAGATATGTATATGTGAGTGTGTGCACGTTTATGTGTATACATGTGTATGTAGGTGGGTTGGGCCATTCTTTTGTCTGTTTCCTTGCACTACTTTGCTGATGCAGGAGACGGTGATTAAGTATAATAAAAAATAATGGAAAAGGTGAGAACAAAGGACATAAGGGGAGTGGGGGAGGAATGGGATGTATTTAGGGAAGCAGTGATGGCTTGCGCAAAAGATGCTTGTGGCATGAGAAGCGTGGGAGGTGGGCAGATTAGAAAGGGTGGTGAGTGGTGGGATGAAGAAGTAAGATTATTAGTGAAAGAGAAGAGAGAGGCATTTGGACAATTTTTGCAGGGAAATAATGCAAATGACTGGGAGATATATAAAAGAAAGAGGCAGATCAAGAGAAAGGTGCAAGAGGTGAAAAAGAGGGGTGAGAGAGTATCACTGAATTTTAGGAAGAATAAAAAGATGTTTTGGAAGGAGGTAAATATAGTGCGTAAGACAAGGGATCAAATGGGAACATGTGTGAAGGGGGCTAATAGGGAGGTGATAACAAGTAGTGGTGATGCGAGGAGATGGAGTGAGTATTTTGAAGGGTTGTTGAATGTGTTTGATGATAGAGTGGCAGATATAGGGTGTTTTGGTCAAGGTGGTGTGCAAAGTGAGAGGGTTAGGGAGAATGATTTGGTAAATAGAGAAGAGGTAGTAAAAGCTTTGTGGAAGATGAAAGCTGGCAAGGCAGCGGGTTTGGATGGTATTGCAGAGTAATTTATTAAAAAAGGGGGTGACTGTTGTTGACTGGTTGGCAAGGTTATTCAATGTATGTATGACTCATGGTGAGGTGCCTGAGGATTGGCAGAATGCTTGCATAGTGCCATTGTACAAAGGCAAAGGGGATAAAAGTGAGTGCTTAAATTACTGAGGTATAAGTTTGTTGAGTATTCCTGGGAAATTATATGGGAGGGTATTGATTGAGAGGGTGAAGGCATGTACAGAGCATCAGATTGGGGAAGCGCAGTGTGGTTTCAGAAGTGGTAGAGGATGTGTGGATCAGGTGTTTGCTTTGAAGAATGTATGTGAGAAATACTTAGAAAAGCAAATGGATTTGTATGTAGCATTTATGGATCTGGAGAAGGCCAATGATAGAGTTGATAGAGATGCTCTGTGGAAGGTATTAAGAATATATGGTGTGGGAAGCAAGTTGTTAGAAGCAGTGAAAAGTTTTTATCAAGGATGTAAGGCATGTGTACGTGTAGGAAGAGAGGAAAGTGATTGGTTCTCAGTGAATGTTGGTTTGCAGCAGGGGTGTGTGATGTCTCCATGGTTGTTTAATTTGTTTATGGATGGGGTTATTAGGGAGGTGAATGCAAGAGTTTTGGAGAGAGGGACAAGTATGCAGTATGTTGTGGATGAGAGAGAGCTTGGGAAGAGAGTCAGTTGTTGTTCGCTGATGATACAGCACTGGTGGCTGATTCGGGTGAGAAACTGCAGAAACTGGTGACTGAGTTTGGTAAAGTGTGTGAAAGAAGAAAGCTGAGAGTAAATGTGAATAAGAACAAGGTTATTAGGTACAGTAGGGTTGAGGGGCAAGTCAAATGGGAGGTAAGTTTGAATGGAGAAAAACTGGAGGAAGTGAAGTGTTTTAGATATCTGGGAGTGGATTTGGCAGTGGATGGAACCATGGAAGTGGAAGTGAATCATTGGGTGGGGGAGGGGGCAAAAGTTCTGGGAGCATTGAAGAATGTGTGGAAGTCGAGAACGTTATCTTGGAAAGCAAAAATGGCTATGTTTGAAGGAATAGTGGTTCCAACAATGTTATATGGTTGCGAGGCGTGGGTTATAGATAGAGTTGTGCGGAGGAGGGTGGATGTGCTGGAAATGAGATGTTTGAGGACAATATGTGGTGTGAGGTGGTTTGATTGAGTAAGTAATGAAAGGGTAAGAGAGATGTGTGATAATAAAAAGAGTGTAGTTGAGAAAGCAGAAGAGGGTGTTTTGAAATGGTTTGGTCACATGGAGAGAATGAGTGAGGAAAGATTGACAAAGAGGATATATGTGTCAGAGGTGGAGGGAATGAGGTGAAGTGGGAGACCAAATTGGAGGTGGAAAGATGGAGTGAAAAAGATTTTGAGTGATCAGGGCCTGAACATGCAGGAGGATGAAAGGCATGCAAGGAGTAGAGTGAATTGGAGAGATGTGGTATACCGGGGTCGACGTGCTGTCAGTGGATTGAACCAGGGCATGTGAAGTGTCTGGGTAAACCATGGAAAGTTCTGTGGGGCCTGGATATGGAAAGGGAGCTGTGGTTGAGGTGCATTATACATGACAGCTAGAGGCTGAGTGTGAACGAATGTGGCCTTTGTTGTCTTTTCCTAGTGCTACCTCGCGCACATATGGGGGAGGGGGTTGTTATTTCATGTGTGGCGGGGTGGCGATGGGAATGAATAAGAGCAGACAGTATGAATTATGTAAATGTGTATATATGTATAGGTCTGTGTGTGTATATATATGTATACGTTGAGATGTATAGGTGTGTATATGTGCGTGTGTGGACGTGTATGTATATACATGTGTATGTGAGTGGGTTGGGTCATTCTTTCGTCTGTTTCCTTGCGTTACCTCGCTAAAGTGGGAGACAGCGACAAAGCAAAATAAATAAAATAAATGTATATATATACATTTATATGTTATTATTGGTAGGTAAGGTTATTTAATGTATGTATGATTCATGGTGATGTGCCTGAGGATTGGCGGAATGCTTGCATAGTGCCATTGTACAAAGGCAAAGGGGATAAGAGTGAGTGCTCAAATTACAGAGGTATAAGTTTGTTGAGTATTCCTGGTAAATTATATGGGAGGGTATTGATTGAGAGGGTGAAGGCATGTACAGAGCATCAGATTGGGGAAGAGCAGTGTGGTTTCAGAAGTGGTAGAGGATGTGTGGATCAGGTGTTTGCTTTGAAGAATGTATGCGAGAAATACTTAGAAAAACAAATAGATTTGTATGTAGCATTTATGGATCTGGAGAAGGCATATGATAGAGTTGATAGAGATGCTCTGTGGAAGGTTTTAAGAATATATGGTGTGGGAGGCAAGTTGTTAGAAGCAGTGAAAAGTTTTTATCGAGGATGTAAGGCATGTATGCGTGTAGGAAGAGAGGAAAGTGATTGGTTCTCAGTGAATGTAGGTTTGTGGCATGGGTGTGTGATGTCTCCATGGTTGTTTAATTTGTTTATGGATGGGGATGTTAGGGAGGTGAATGCAAGAGTTTTGGAAAGAGGGGCAAGTATGCAGTCTGTTGTGGATGAGAGAGCTTGGGAAGTGAGTCAGTTGTTGTTCGCTGATGATACAGAGCTGGTGGCTGATTCATGTAAGAAACTGCAGAAGCTGGTGACTGAGTTTGGTACAGTGTGTGAAAGAAGAAAGTTAAGAGTAAATGTGAATAAGAGCAAGGTTATTAGGTACAGTAGGGTTGAGGGTCAAGTCAATTGGGAGGTAAGTTTGAATGGAGAAAAGCTGGAGGAAGTGAAGTGTTTTAGATATCTGGGAGTGGATCTGGCAGCGGATGGAACCATGGAAGCGGAAGTGAATCACAGGGTGGGGGAGGGGGCGAAAATTCTGGGAGCCTTGAAGAATGTTTGGAAGTCAAGAACATTATCTTGGAAAGCAAAAATGGGTATGTTTGAAGGAATAGTGGTTCCAACAATGTTGTATGGTTGCGAGGCGTGGGCTATGGATAGAGTTGTGTGCAGGAGGGTGGATGTGCTGGAAATGAGATGTTTGAGGACAATATGTGGTGTGAGGTGGTTTGATCGAGTAAGTAATGTAAGGGTGAGAGAGATGTGTGGAAATAAAAAGAATGTGGTTGAGAGAGCAGAAGAGGGTGTTTTGAAATGGTTTGGTCACATGGAGAGAATGAGTGGGGAAAGATTGACTAAGAGGATATATGTGTCAGAGGTGGAGGGAATGAGGAGAAGTGGGAGACCAAATTGGAGGTGGAAAGATGGAGTGAAAAAGATTTTGAGTGATCGGGGCCTGAACATGCAGTAGGGTGAAAGGCGTGCAAGGAATAGAGTGAATTGGAACGATGTGGTATACCGGGGTCAACGTGCTGTCAATGGATTGAACCAGGGCATGTGAAGCGTCTGGGGTAAACCATGCAAAGTGTGTGGGGCCTGGATGTGGAAAGGGAGCTGTGGTTTCGGTGCATTATTACATGACAGCTAGAGACTGAGTGTGAACGAATGGGGCCTTTGGTGTTTTTCCTAGCGCTACCTTGCACACATGAGGGGGGAGGGGGTTGTTATTCCATGTGTGGTGAGGTGGCGATGGGAACAAATAAAGGCAGACAGTATGAATTATGTACATGTGTATATATGTATATGTCTGTGTGTGTATATATATGTGTACATTGAGATGTATAGGTATGTATATTGTGCGTTTGTGGACATGTATGTATATACATGTGTATGTGGGCAGGTTGGGCCATTCTTTCGTCTGTTTCCTTGCGCTACCTCGCTAACGCGGGAGACAGCGACAAAGCAAAATAAATAAAAAGAAATAATATTATTATCATTATCATTATTATTATTATTATTATTATTATTATTATTATTATTATTATTATTATCATTATTATCATCATTTACTGTCATACTCAATAAGTTTCCTGCGTCAGTGAGGTAGTGCTAGAAAAGAGACGAAGAATGGTCCATCCACTCATATACACACATATACATACATAAACGCCCATACACGCACATGTACATACATTTATTTATCAACATATACATACAAATACACAGACATTTAAATATATACACATGTACATATTCATGCTTGCCTTCATTCATTCCTGTTGCTACCCCACCCCACAGAAAATAGCATCACTACCCCCCCACTTCAGCGAGGTAGCACCAGGAAAACAGAAAAAAAATGCCACATTTGTTCTCACTCAGTTTCTAGCTGTCATGTGTGATGCACCAAAACCACAGCTCCCTATCCACATCCAGGCCCCACAGACCTTTCCATGGTTTACCCCAGACACTTCACATGCCCTGGTTTAGTCCATTGACAGCATGTTGACCCCAGTATACCACATCATTCAAATTCACTCTATTTCTTGCACGCCTCTTACCCCCTTGTATGTTCAGGCCCCGATTGCTCAAAATCTTTTTCTTTCCATCCTTCCACCTCTAATTTGGTGTCCTGCTTCTCCATGTTCCCTTCACCTCTGACACATGTATCCTCTTTGTCAATCTTTCCTCACTCATTCTCTCCATATGTCCAAACCATTTCAACACACCCTCTTCTGCTCTCTCAACTACACTTTTTATTACCACACATCTCTCTTACCCCTTCATTACTTACTCAAGCAAACCACCTCATACCACATATTATCCTCAAACATTTCATTTCCAACACATCCATCCTCCCCAATTCCACTCTATCTATAGCCCATGCCTCACAACCATATAACATTGTTGGAACTACTATTCCTTCAAACATATCCATTTTTGCTCTCTAAGAGATAGGTTCTCTCCTTCCACACATTCTTCATCGCTACCAGAACCTTTACCCCCCTCCCCCATCCTGTGAATCACTTCTGCTTCTTCCACAGTTCTATCTGCTCCTAAGTCCACTCTCAGATATCTAAAACACTTCACATCCTCCAGTTTTTCTCCCTTCACACTTACCTCCCAATTAACTTGTCCCTCAACCTACTGAACCTAATAATCTTACTCTTATTCACATTTACTCTCAACTTTCTTCTTTCATACACTTTACCAAACTCAGTTACCAACTTCTGCAGTTCCTCACCCAAATCAGCCACCAGCACTATATCATCGGTGAACAACAAGTGACTCACTTCCCAAGCCCTCTCATCCACAACAGACTGCATACTTGCTCCTCTCTCCAAAACTCTTGCATTCACCTCCCTAACTCTCCTATCCATAAACAAATTAAAGAACCATGGAGACATCACACACCCCTGCCGCAAACCAACATTGTCTGGGAACCAATCACTTTCCTCTCTTCCAACTCTTACACATGCCTTACATCCTTAGTAAAAACTTTTCACTACTTCTAGCAACTTACCTCCCACAGCATATACTCTTCATACCTTCCACAATGCATCTCTATCAACCCTATATTATGCCTTCTCCAGATCCATAAATGCTGCATTCAAATCCATCTGTTTTTCTAAGTATTTCTCACATACATTTTTCAATATATATATATATATATATATATATATATATATATATATATATATATATATATATATATATTTTTTTTTTCTTTGTTTTTTCAAACTATTCGCCATTTCCCGCATTAGTGAGGTAGCGTTAAGAACAAAGGACTGGTTCTTTGAGGGAATATCCTCACCTGGCCCCCTTCTCTGTCCCTTCTTTTGGAGAAAAAAAAAAAAAAAGAGAGGGGAGGATTTCCAGCCCCCCGCTCCCTCCCATTTAAGTCGCCTTCTACGACACGCAGGGAATATCTGGGAAGTATACTTTCTCCCCTATCCCCAGGGATAGGGGAGATGAGAGAGCTTGGGAAGTGAGTCAGTTGTTGTTTGCTGATGATACAGCGCTGGTGGCTGATTCATGTGAGAAACTGCAGAAGCTGGTGACTGAGTTTGGTACAGTGTGTGAAAGAAGAAAGTTAAGAGTAAATGTGAATAAGAGCAAGGTTATTAGGTACAGTAGGGTTGAGGGTCAAGTCAATTGGGAGGTAAGTCTGAATGGAGAAAAACTGGAGGAAGTAAAGTGTTTTAGATATCTGGGAGTGGATCTGGCAGCGGATGGAACCATGGAAGCGGAAGTGGATCATAGGGTGGGGGAGGGGGCGAAAATCCTGGGTGCCTTGAAGAATGTGTGGAAGTCGAGAACATTATCTCGGGAAGCAAAAATGGGTATGTTTGAAGGAATAGTGGTTCCAACAATGCTGTATGGTTGCGAGGCGTGGGCTATGGATAGAGTTGTGCGCAGGAGGATGGATGTGCTGGAAATGAGATGTTTGAGGACAATGTGTGGTGTGAGGTGGTTTGATCGAGTAAGTAACGTAAGGGTAAGAGAGATGCGTGGAAATAAAAAGAGCGTGGTTGAGAGAGCAGAAGAGAGTGTTTTGAAATGGTTTGGGCACATGGAGAGAATGAGTGAGGAAAGATTGACCAAGAGGATATATGTGTCGGAGGTGGAGGGAACGAGGAGAAGTGGGAGACCAAATTGGAGGTGGAAAGATGGAATGAAAAAGATTTTGTGTGATCGGGGCCTGAACATGCAGGAGGGTGAAAGGAGGGCAAGGAATAGAGTGAATTGGATGGATGTGGTATACCGGGGTTGACGTGCTGTCAGTGGATTGAATCAGGGCATGTGAAGCGTCTGGGGTAAACCATGGAAAGCTGTGTAGGTATGTATATTTGCGTGTGTGGACGTATGTATATACATGTGTATCTGGGTGGGTTGGGCCATTTCTTTCGTCTGTTTCCTTGCGCTATCTCGCAAACGCGGGAGACAGCGACAAAGCAAAAAAAATACTTCCCACGTATTCCCTGCGTGTCGTAGAAGGCGACTAAAAGGGGAGGGAGCAGGGGGCTGGAAATCCTCCCCTCTCATTTTTTTTTTTTTTAATTTTCCAAAAGAAGGAACAGAGAATTGGGCCAGGTGAGGGTATTCCCTCAAAGGCCCAGTCCTCTGTTCTTAATGCTACCTCGCTAATGCGGGAAATGGCGAATAGTTTAAAAGAAGAAGAAAAATATATATATATATATATATATATATATATATATATATATATATATATATATATATATTTTTTTTTTTTTTTTTTTTTTTTTTCAAACTATTCGCCATTTCCCGCGTTAGCGAGGTAGCGTTAAGAACAGAGGACTGGGCCTTTTTTGGAATATCCTCACCTGGCCCCCTCTGTTCCTTCTTTTGGAAAATTAAAAAAAAAAAACGAGAGGGGAGGATTTCCAGCCCCCCGCTCCCTCCCCTTTTATATATATATATATATATATATATATATATATATATATATATATATATATATATATATATATATCCCTGGGGATAGGGGAGAAAGAATACTTCTCATGTATTCCCTGCGTGTCGTAGAAGGCGACTAAAAGGGGAGGGAGCGGGAGGCTGGAAATCCTCCCCTCTCGTTTTTTTTTAATTTTCCAAAAGAAGGAACAGAGGGGGCCAGGTGAGGATATTCCAAAAAAGGACCAGTCCTCTGTTCCTAACGCTACCTCGCTAATGCGGGAAATGGCGAATAGTTTAAAAGAAAGAAAAAGAAATATATATATGTATATATATATATATTTTTTTTTTTTTTTTTTTTTTTTTCCAAAAGAAGGAACAGAGGGGGCCAGTTGAGGATATTCCAAAAAAGGCCCAGTCCTCTGTTCTTAGCGCTACCTCGCTAACGCGGGAAATGGCGAATAGTTTAAAAGAAAAATATATATATATATATATATCCCTGGGGATAGGGGATTAAGAATACTTCCCACGTATTCCCTGCGTGTCGTAGAAGGCGACTAAAAGGGGAGGGAGCGTGGGGCTGGAAATCCTCCCCTCTCGTTTTTTTTTTTAATTTTCCAAAAGAAGGAACAGAGGGGGCCAGGTGAGGATATTCCAAAAAAGGCCCAGTCCTCTGTTCTTAACGCTATCTCGCTAATGCGGGAAATGGCAAATAGTTTAAAAAAAAAAAAATATATATATATATATATATATATATATATATATATATATATATATATATATATATATATATATATATATTATCCCTGGGGATAGGGGAGAAAGAATACTTCCCACGTATTCCCTGCGTGTTGTAGAAGGCGACTAAAAGGGAAGGGAGCGGGGTCTGGAAAGTCTCCCCTCTCATTTTTTTTTCTAATTTTCCAAAAGAAGGAACAGAGAAGGGGGCCAGGTGAGGATATTCCCTCAAAGGCCCAGTCCTCTGTTCTTAACGCTACCTCACTAATGCGGGAAATGGCGAATAGTATGAAAAAAAATACACACACACACATATATATATATATATATATATATATATATATATATATATATATATATATATATATATATATATATATTATTTATATTTATTATACTTTGTCGCTGTCTCCCGCGTTTGCGAGGTAGCGCAAGGAAACAGACGAAAGAAATGGCCCAACCCCCCCCCATACACATGTATATACATACGTCCACACACGCAAATATACATACCTACACAGCTTTCCATGGTTTACCCCAGACGCTTCACATGCCTTGATTCAATCCACTGACAGCACGTCAACCCCGGTATACCACATCGCTCCAATTCACTCTATTCCTTGCCCTCCTTTCACCCTCCTGCATGTTCAGGCCCCGATCACACAAAATCTTTTTCACTCCATCTTTCCACCTCCAATTTGGTCTCCCTCTTCTCCTCGTTCCCTCCACCTCCGACACATATATCCTCTTGGTCAATCTTTCCTCACTCATTCTCTCCATGTGCCCAAACCACTTCAAAACACCCTCTTCTGCCCTCTCAACCACGCTCTTTTTATTTCCACACATCTCTCTTACCCTTATGTTACTCACTCGATCAAACCACCTCACACCACACATTGTCCTCAAACATCTCATTTCCAGCACATCCATCCTCCTGCGCACAACTCTATCCATAGCCCACGCCTCACAACCATACAACATTGTTGGAACCACTATTCCTTCAAACATACCCATTTTTGCTTTCCGAGATAATGTTCTCGACTTCCACACATTCTTCAAGGCCCCCAGAATTTTCGCCCCCTCCCCCACCCTATGATCCACTTCCGCTTCCATGGTTCCATCCGCTGCCAGATCCACTCCCAGATATCTAAAACACTTCACTTCCTCCAGTTTTTCTCCATTCAAACTCACCTCCCAATTGACTTGACCCTCAACCCTACTGTACCTAATAACCTTGCTCTTATTCGCATTTACTCTTAACTTTCTTCTTCCACACACTTTACCAAACTCTGTCACCAGCTTCTGCAGTTTCTCACATGAATCAGCCACCAGCGCTGTATCATCAGCGAACAACAACTGACTCACTTCCCAAGCTCTCTCATCCCCAACAGCCTTCATACTTGCCCCTCTTTCCAAAACTCTTGCATTTACCTCCCTAACAACCCCATCCATAAACAAATTAAACAACCATGGAGACATCACACACCCCTGCCGCAAACCTACATTCATATATATATATATATATATATATATATATATATATATATATATATATATATATATATATATATATATTTTTTTTTTTTTTTACTTTGTCGCTGTCTCCCGCGTTTGCGAGGTAGCGCAAGGAAACAGACGAAAGAAATGGCCCAATCCCCCCCATACACATGTATATACATACGTCCACACACGCAAATATACATACCTACACAGCTTTCCATGGTTTACCCCAGATGCTTCACATGCCTTGATTCAATCCACTGACAGCACGTCAACCCCTGGTATACCACATCGCTCCAATTCACTCTATTCCTTGCCCTCCTTTCACCCTCCTGCATGTTCAGGCCCCGATCACACAAAATCTTTTTCACTCCATCTTTCCACCATATATTCAATAAAGCAAATGGAGCATTGCAAATAATCTGTTGTTTCAGTGTATCAGTAACAATAATATTTGATTATCTGATAAAAGCAAATGAGTATGATAGGAAAAATTAGGTGAGTGTATAAGCTTCTTCCATACATGAGGGTGTATGTGTGTATTCTATTTGTGTATACAAGTCTGAATGTGCACTTGTATACATTGTCTAACTTCATTTGGTTGACAATATATTCATCAAAGTTGTGAATAATGTTTTGCACAATTTGTTTTTGTGTTACTCATTATTTAAGATGAAATGGTGCTGTGTTTAATGATCTGAATATGTTTATTGTATTTCATAATTATGAAGCTCTCTAGTTTAATATTTTTTCAAGATCAAAGCTAAGAATAATATGCTATGCAAAACATTAAACAGATGTGGTTATATGGATAAATACTGCATATTTCTTGGCAGATACAGATCAGATGGGCATATCCATGACTGCATATGTAATGCAGTCTAAGTAGCTGTTCATGAGAAAAGAGTAAATGAGTATGTGAACCACATCACCTGTTAAAGGAATGAAATATCGCATACAAGTTGTAAAGATCTAGTACACTCTTACCATATCGATGGTTTTAATTGTTTGTATGCTGATGAAGGCGGAACACGGGGAAATTTGCCTTCCTTTCACTGTACTGTTATTCTTGTGAATATTTACATTTTGGCTGTGATGGGAGTGAGTCCAGATCTACCATTGCATTAACCCTGGAATCATGATAGGTCTGGATCAGCCCAAAATTTATATTTGGGGTTTTTATGCACTGGATTGTATTGTAATACTTTATTTTCTAATAAAACGACTTTCTATAATAAATATAAATACAGTTATACAGAACCACTTTTGATTTATCATTCATTTGAAAGTTCTGTATGGAAACATCTTCCAGAGTAAGACTGTTTTAGTCACTACATTTTATTAAGTAATACAAAGTTCTTGTCCAATCTCAGATATATATCCTGTGTCACTGTTCCACTATTATGTAGTGTCTTTTGACCTAAACAGTACATTATGTTGTTTATATTCAGTACATGTAATATGTAGAATCTTTCATATGAGGCAAATATAGATGAATTCATATGCTGAAAAAATATCTAATACGTAAACATGTGTTGTGAAACATTATTATTCCTTTCTGGAAAGTTGAGTCATAATGTGATCAGTATTTGAAATATACTATCTATAGCAATTATGACAGCCTTATTTAGTGGGTTCCTTCTGTGATGGCAGTCTGTTTACTTTGTCTTAGCATCATACAGGGTAACTTACAGTTAGGTAGTGCTTATGACTTTGAAGGAAGAGTTCAGCAAGACTGTGTGTGCCAGTAGTACAGGAATAAACTATCCACAGTATTTTTATAATGGTTTTATTTGCCTATGTGGACATTGGCAGCCCCAGAAATTCTTGACAAGGTTGATCAAACCATGAAGTGCATGAAAAAAAAAAGACTTCTGTGATTGATATTGCCCCCCTCCAGCAAAGGGCTTTTTCTAGTTAAATTTTCAGTTTGGGTTGGTTTAGGCACCCAGTCGTATGGTAGAAGTGCCAATGCCTTGCGAGCAAACTTAGATCCATGAGCTTTGTGCAAATGGAATAACCTACAGTTAATCCTAAATATTAATTCTGTAAGACATGAATGCTCAGCAATATGTATATGGCATGGTTTTAGAGGATGGTATAATGTTGCATATAATCCTGACATGTGGACACTAAAGCATTTGGTTTCTAGTGACAAATTTTATAACTCATTCAAATGACTTGTGAATTGCAGAAGCATACAAGCACAAAATCCAGTATTATGCAATATATTGTAGATGCTAATTGGTAAGCATTTTTGAGTCAGGCATGTTTCAGAAGGACAAACTAAAATGAATTAGGGATGGTTTAAAGGCAGGTTTCATTTTGGTATAAGGGATGGGAATGCCTCTTATTAGATAAATGTCTAATGGGAGCATACATGAAGCCTGATTGAGTAACCAGCCCCTTGCTTGGACAGAGAGGATGTCCTGTATAAACATAACACAACCAATAGAGCATATGACCTAGCCTGTTGATGTCCTGACACAGCTTGAACTTGTTCCCAAACTTTCAAAATGACAAGATTTTCAGTTTCCTGGAATAGCAGGATGACTTATTTTGTGATCATGAAACATTTAATAAAACAAGCTTCAATCAATCATCAGTCAGTGATGGTGATGCAGGATCTTCCATCTTCAGTGTTCATATTTAAGTAGGGGTAAGACAAAGACCTAAATTTTGTGAATTACTTTACATTTTGCTGGACATGTTTTATCATGCCAGGAAACCTAACCAAAGATGAACATGTACTGTAGCTGATGAAAAAGGGGGTCTACAGCCATTGGTTCCCACTCTGTATCGAGTGCTGAAATACAGAAAGTATTCTTATCAATTCTGAAACTCTCATTCTTATAATATATATTGTACCTTATAGAAACACTTAAGTTAGTGAATTTTTAAAAGTTAGGCTCCAAGTTAACCATTAATTCATCTTCAAAGAATGATTCATGTACGTTCTTTTCCACACATAACAATCTGGGGTTTTGCCTTTTCTTATTACATTCGTTTTCATCAAATTTCTTTTGTAATTTAATTGACCCCTTCAGCCAGACCAAGTCCTCTTGTGAGACGTAACATTACCTTAATTTTTCATATCCTTTTAATAGGTGTCACTAGACTCGGCCTGGTCGAGGTTACACTGCAAGTAAAAAGTCCCCTGTGAGTAGGATGTATCATTGGGAGCATAGTCTTGTCAAAAACCTTCTTAATCCAAAGGGGGATACATGCCCCTGTTACTGGAAGTAGTGCAACCTTGAACTGCATGGACCCTTAGAAAGGTCATGAGTTACATTAGGACTCGCTCAAAGAAACTGGTCCTGGGGTAATTAAATATTAATAAAGTATACTTTTAAAATGCTTTGTATCATCCATTTTGAAAAACCCTCTTCCCAATGTACTTTGCTCCCTCTCACGTATGTGCCTTTCAATCCATTTCCAAGGAACTCTCTCTTACAACAATTATTTCTTGTGTGGCTTTCATCAACTTCCTCTGAAGTTGATGAAACAGTCCAGAGTTACACTATCAAAACAGTCAATCTACTTGCATGTGATCATTAATCATGATTACTGTTTGTGTCCTATGGGTTGAATGTTACAATCATGTTGCCCTGTCTCTTAACTTTATGTATGTGTTTTATGTCTGTACTTAAATAGATGTATAAACACACACACACAGGTTTGAGTGTGAATGTAAAAGTATGGCATATGCCTGTGTATGTCTGTCCTCTTGTCTGCTTGAGGGCATGCTCTGACTTGTATCCCATGCTTCATCTTGCAAATTCACCTCTATCTTACTGTTTCTCTCAGTCCCATTAATTTCTTTTCATCCAGCACAAACCTTTCCCATTTCTATATTTTTCTTTTTACATCTCAACATCCTTCCACCATCATGCCCTTTAAACTTCCCCCAACAAGTCCCCTCACACATCCAATAGTACTTCCATGCATCTTTTCTTGCTTCCCCCACATACTTCCAGCAGCACTTCCTTACATATCCTCCAGGCACATCCAGCAGCACTTCATACATTTTCCCTGACATATACCCTCACAGTTCCCACCTATTTCCTTCTTCACCCATCCTGCATCTACATTGCATCTCTGTCATACATCCCTAACATTTTGCCTTCTTACACTTCCATTTTTCAGAGGGCTGCTTGCCTACATGTTTCAATGGAGCCTTTTTAGGAGCGAAGTGACATC
Source organism: Panulirus ornatus (assembly GCF_036320965.1). Lineage (NCBI taxonomy): Eukaryota > Metazoa > Arthropoda > Malacostraca > Decapoda > Palinuridae > Panulirus > Panulirus ornatus. Next base: position 20,727,082 of record NC_092228.1, read on the forward strand.
TCCAAGTTCCATCTCAGCCTGGAGTCCCAGCTGATATTCCTCCTGCAATGTTGACTCACGAAGAAGGATTGTGCTTGCCTCCTTCAATGCTGACACACATTCCTGCCGGTCAGAGGACAGACGGATAGAGGTACACATACATGGATAAATTTGTAAAACCATGTCAAGAAGAAATATCTCCTGCAAAGACTTTCGTTGTTTCATATTAACATCTTCATTTGAGGGGAAGAGAAGGGATTTAATTAGCAGAAAGGATAGCATTAACTGTGTGGCACTCTGCTGGTCATCTCAGCCCATTTGGAGATGGCTCCTCAGACATGTCATTTGTTCCCTTCCACTTAGATAGACTTTAATCCATTAATTCTGCATAGATAAACTTTCATCCATTAAAGGAGTTTCCTCCCTTATTAATGCCTAGTCGTCCATAATACAATGTCAAATGCTTTATGGCAGTCTTTTTACAAAGCACCTAGTATTCCTCTTTTGTTTGAGACAGAGCTCACTCTCAAAGAATTCTAAAAGGTTCGTTATATATGCCCTCCTTTCCCTAAAATCATGCCGTTTTCATTAAGGTAATTTCTCCTGTGTAGAATGTCATTCATATGCTAATAATCATTTCAGAGCCCCATCAACCACACATCAGAGACCAATTTGTAGTTCACTGCCTGCTCCTCATCTGCTTTCTTACGAAAAGAAATGTCATTTGCCCATTTTCCACTTATTTGGCACCGTGACTGTCTCCAGTAACATCTTGGTCAGTATATCAAGCGTATCTGCACACATCTTTATAATTTATGGTGAAATTTCATCCAAACCTTCAGTCTAGTATGGATCAAACCCAATTAGTTTTGTTAATGTCTTTGTATCTTACTTCCAACCCCCCCCCTCCCTCCCCTATTCCATTTTACTGACATTACGATTATGTTGTTTTTCACTGAGCAATCACTTTTGAACTTTTTATTCAGTTCCTCACATATCCTTATATCAACCTCAACAAGTGTTCCCTCAGCGTCCCATAGCCGTGAGTAGTTGATCATTAACTGACGACTCTCAAATAGATCAATGGAAAAGTTTGGATTTTTCTCCTGCCTGGTCCACAATATTCTTTTTATTTCAGTTTCTATGTTCCTCCTTTCTTATCCTGGCATACTCGATCCCAGGGTATATAATGATAACATAGTTTACATGGACTTGATATCATTATATTCAATAAATTCAAACAGTTATTACCAGATTACATTGGTCTTGCAGCGAAACCTCGTCACTTGGTTGCTGGCGGCCTATCGTTAGTTCAGTGGTTATTATATATATATATATATATATATATATATATATATATATATATATATATATATATATATATATATATATATATATATATATATTATCCCTGGGGATAGGGGAGAGAGAATACTTCCCACACATTCCTCACATGTTGTAGAAGGAGGCAACTAAAGGGGATGGGAGCGGGGGGGCTGGAAACCCTCCCCTCCTTGTATTTTAACTTTCTAAAAGGGGAAACAAGAAGGAGTCACGCGGGGAGTGCTCATCCTCCTCGAAGGCTCAGATTGGGGTGTCTAAATGTGTGTGGATGTAACCAAGATGAGAAAAAGGAGAGATATGTGTCGGAGGTGGAGGGAACAAGGAGAAGAGGGAGACCAAATTGGAGGTGGAAAGATGGAGTGAAAAAGATTTTGTGTGATCGGGGCCTGAACATGCAGGAGGGTGAAAGGAGGGCAAGGAATAGAGTGGATTGGAGCGATGTGGTATACCGGGATTGACGTGCTGTCAGTGGATTGAATCAGGGCATGTGAGGCGTCTGGGGTAAACCATGGAAAGCTGTGTAGGTATGTATATTTGCGTGTGTGGACGTATGTATATACATGTGTATGGGGGGGGGTTGGGCCATTTCTTTCGTCTGTTTCCTTGCGCTACCTCGCAAACGCGGGAGACAGCGACAAAGTATAATAAAATATAATAAATAAAGGTAGTATGTTTGAGGAAAGGAGCCTGGATGTTTTGGCTCTGAGTGAAACGAGGCTCAAGGGTAAAGGGGAAGAGTGGTATGGGAATGTCTTGGGAGTAAAGTCAGGGGTTAGTGAGAGGACAAGAGCAAGGGAAGGAGTAGCACTACTCCTGAAACAGGAGTGGTGGGAGTATGTGATAGAGTGTAAGAAAGTAAACTCTAGATTGATATGGGTAAAACTGAAAGTGGATGGTGAAAGATGGGTGATTATTGGTGCATATGCACCTGGGCATGAGAAGAAAGATCATGAGAGGCAAGTGTTTTGGGAGCAGCTGAGAGAGTATGTTAGTAGATTTGATGCACACGACCGGGTTATAGTGATGGGTGATTTGAATGCAAAGGTGAGTAATGTGGAAGTTGAGGGAATAATTGGTGTACATGAGGTGTTCAGTGTTGTAAATGGAAGTGGTGAAGAGTTTGTAGATTTATGTGCTGAAAAAGGACTGGTGATTGGGAATACCTGGTTTAAAAAGAGAGATATACATAAGTATACATATGTAAGTTGGAGAGATGGCCAGAGAGCATTATTGGATTACATGTTAATTGATAGGCACGCGAAAGAGAGACTTTTGGATGTTAATGTGCTGAGAGGTGCAACTGGAGGTATGTCTGATCATTATCTTGTGGAGGCGAAGGTGAAGATTTGTAGAGGTTTTCAGAAAAGAAGAGAGAATGTTGGGGTGAAGAGAGTAGTGAGAGTAAGTGAGCTTGGGAAGGAGACTTGTGTGAGGAAGTACCAGGAGAGACTGAGTACAGAATGGAAAAAGGTGAGAACAAAGGACATAAGGGGAGTGGGGGAGTAATGGGATGTATTTAGGGAATCAGTGATGGCTTGCGCAAAAGATGCTTGTGGCATGAGAAACAAGGGAGGTGGGCAGATTAGAAAGGGTAGTGAGTGGTGGGATGAAAAAGTAAGATTATTAGTGAAAGAGAAGAGAGAGGCATTTGGATGATTTTTGCAGGGAAATAATGTATAAAAGAAAGAGGCAGGAGGTTAAGAGAAAGGTGCAAGAGGTGAAAAAGAGGGCAAATGAGAGTTGGGATGACAGAGTTTCATTATATTTTAGGGAAAATAAAAAGATGATTTGGAAGGAGGTAAATAATATGCATAAGACAAGGGAATCAATGGGAACTTCAGTGAAGGGGACTAATGGGGAGGTGATAACAGGTAGTGGTGATGTGAGAAGGAGATGGAGTGAGTATTTTGAAGGTTTGTTGAATGTGTTTCATGATAGAGTGGCAGATATAGGGTGTTTTGGTCGAGGTGGTGTGCAAAGTGAGAGGTTTAGGGAGAATGATTTGGTAAATAGAGAAGAGGTAGTAAAAGCTTTGTGGAAGATGAAAGCCGGCAAGGCAGCGGGTTTGGATGGTATTGCAGTGTAATTTATTAAACGAGAGGGTGACTGTGTTGTTGACTGGTTGGTATGGTTATTTAATGTATGAATGACTCATAGTGAGGTGCCTGAGGATTGGCAGAATGCTTGCATAGTGCCATTGTACAAAGGCAAAGGGGATAAAAGTGAGTGCTTAAATTAAAGAGGTATAAGTTTGTTGAGTATTCCTGGGAAATTATATGGGAGGGTATTGATTGAGAGGGTGAATGCATGTACAGAGCATCAGACTGGGGAAGAGCAGTGTGGTTTCAGAATAGGTAGAGGATGTGTGGATCAGGTGTTTGCTTTGAAGAATGTATGTGAGAAATACTTAAAAAAGCAAATGGATTTGTATGTAGCATTTATGGATCTGGAGAAGGCATATGATAAAGTTGATAGAAATGTTCTGTGGAGGGTGTTAAGAATATATGGTGTGGGAGGCAAGTTGTTAGCAGAGAAAACTTTTTATCGAGGATGTAAGGCATGTGTATGTGTGGGAAGAGAGGAAAGTGATTGGTTCTCAGTGAATGTAGGTTTGCGGCAGGGGTATATGATGTCTCCGTGGTTGTTTAATTTGTTTATGGATGGGGTTGCTAAGGAGGTGAATGCAAGAGTTTTGGAAAGAGGGGTAAGTATGCAGTCAGTTGCGGATGAGAGAGCTTGGGAAGTGAGTCAGTTGTTGTTCGCTGATGATACAGCGCTGGTGGCTGATTCATGTGAGAAACTGCAGAAGCTGGTGACTGAGTTTGGTAAAGTGTGTGAATGAAGAAAGCTGAGACTAAATGTGAATAAGAGCAAGGTTATTAGGTACAGTAGGGTAAGTTTGAATGGAGAAAAACTGGAGGAAGTTAAGTGTTTTAGATATCTGGGAGTGGATTTGGCAGCGGATGGAACCATGGAAGCGGAAGTGAATCATAGGGTGGGGGAGGGGGCGAAAGTTCTGGGAGCATTGAAGAATGTGTAGAAGTCGAGAACATTATCTCGGAAAGCAAAAATGGGTATGTTAGAAGTAATAGTGGTTCCAATAATGTTATACGGTTGCGAGGCGTGGGCTATAGATAGAGTTGTGCGTAGGAGGGTGGATGTGCTAGAAATGAGATGTTTGAGGACAGACAATATGTGGTGTGAGGTGGTTTGATCGAGTAAGTAATAATAGGGTAAGAGAGATGTGTGGTAATAAAAAGAGTGTGGTTGAGAGAGCAGGAGGGTGTTTTGAAATGGTTTGGTCACACGGAGAGAATGAGTGAGGAAAGATTGACCAAGAGGATATATGTGTCAGAGGTGGAGGGAATGAGAAGTGGGAGACCAAATTGGAGGTGGAAAGATGGAGTAAAAAAGATTTTGAGTGATCGGGGCCTGAACATGCAGGAGGGTGAAAGGCGCGCAAGGAATAGAGTGAATTGGAATGATGTGGTATACTGGGGTCGACGTGCTGTCAATGGATTAAACCAGGGCATGTGAAGCGTCTGGGGTAAACCATGGAAAGTTCTGTGGGGCGTGGATGTGGAAAGGGAACTGTGGTTTCGGTGCATTATTACATGCCAGCTAGAGACTGAGTGTGAACGGATGTGGCCTTTGTTGTCTTTTCCTAGCGCTACCTCGCACACATGAGGGGGAGGGGGTTGTTATTTCATGTGTGGCGGGGTGGCGATGGGAATGAATAAAGGCAGCCAGTATGAATTATGTACATGTGTATATATGTATATGTCTGTGTGTGCATATATATATATATGTATACGTTGAGATGTATAGGTATGTATATTTGCATGTGTGGACGTGTATGTATATACATGTGTATGAGGGCGGGTTGGGCCATTCTTTCATCTGTTTCCTTGCGCTACCTCGCTAATGCGGGAGACAGCGACAAAGCAAAATAAATTAAATAAATATAAATATAAGTGATCGGGGCCTAAACATGCAGGAGGGTGAAAGGCGTGCAAGGAATAGAGTGAACTGGAACGATGTGGTATATCGGGGTCGACGTGTTGTCAGTGGATTAAACCAGAGCATGTGAAGCGTCTGGGGTAAACCATGGAAAGTTCCGTGGGGCCTGGATGTGGAAAGGGAGCTGTGGTTTCGGTGCATTATTACATGACAGCTAGAGACTGAGTGTGAACGAATGTGGCCTTTGTTGTCTTTTCCTAGCGCTACCTCGCATACATGAGGGGAAGGGGGTTGTTATTGCAAGAGTGGCGAGGTGGCGATGGGAATGAATAAAGGTAGACTATGAATTATGTACATGTGTATATATGTATATGTCTGTGTGTGTATCTATATGTATATGTTGAGATGTATAGGTATGTACATTTGCGTGTGTGGACATGTATTTATATACATGTGTATGTGGGTGGGTTGGGCCATTCTTTCGTCTGTTTCCTTGCGCTACCTCGCTAACGCGGGCAGACAGCGACAAAGCAAAATAAATAAATAAAATATAATATATATATATATATATATATATATATATATATATATATATATATATATATATATATATATATATATTGTATTGGAAAGGATCACAACTTTGCGCGTGATCAAGATATTCCTATAAGTCCACGGGGAAAATAAAACACGAAAATTCTCTTGGATGCATCTATAAAGTGCCTCGTGGAAACTGTGATAAACTTTATGTTGGTCAGACTGGTAAGGATCATTCTGTTAGACTTAAGCAACATGAATATAGTATAAGAACGGGAAAAGAATCAAATGCCTTGTTTAATCATGTTAAAAACTATGATCATTGTACTGACTGGAGTAACGCCATCTCAGTTATTTACTCTAACTCTATTACCAAGAGAAATATAATTGAATCTTCTATTATTAAGTACACAAAGAATTATAATCTTATTATTATTGATGGTCTATACAAATTAGATAACTTTATTGTTGATAAGATTTGTAAAATGATAAGTTTATGAACTCTCGTTGTATGTTTTGGACAATCACGCTTACCAAATGGCGTCCTAGCTTCGTCTCTTCCATGTATACCAACTGACTGTTGCATTTCTCTCGTGACTCCCCTGATGATGTGATTATTACACGAAAGTGCACTTGGGAACTTTTCGTGTTTCATTTTCCCCGTGGACTCATAGGAATATATATATATATATATATATATATATATATATATATATATATATATATATATATATATATATATATATATATATATTTTTGTCGTTGTCTCCCGCGTTTGCGAGGTAGCGCAAGGAAACAGACGAAAGAAATGGCCCAACCCACCCCCATACACATGTATATACATACGTCCACACACGCAAATATACATACCTACACAGCTTTCCATGGTTTACCCCAGACGCTTCACATGCCTTGATTCAATCCACTGACAGCACGTCAACCCCTGTATACCACATCGCTCCAATTCACTCTATTCCTTGCCCTCCTTTCACCCTCCTGCATGTTCAGGCCCCGATCACACAAAATCTTTTTCACTCCATCTTTCCACCTCCAATTTGGTCTCCCTCTTCTCCTCGTTCCCTCCACCTCCGACACATATATTCTCTTGGTCAATCTTTCCTCACTCATTCTCTCCATGTGCCCGAACCATTTCAAAACACCCTCTTCTGCTCTCTCAACCACGCTCTTTTTATTTCCACACATCTCTCTTACCCTTACGTTACTTACTCGATCAAATCACCTCACACCACACATTGTCCTCAAACATCTCATTTCTAGCACATCCATCCTCCTGCGCACAACTCTATCCATAGCCCACGCCTCGCAACCATACAACATTGTTGGAACCACTATTCCTTCAAACATACCCATTTTTGCTTTCCGAGATAATGTTCTCGACTTCCACACATTCTTCAAGGCTCCCAGAATTTTCGCCCCCTCTCCCCACCCTATGATCCACTTCCGCTTCCATGGTTCCATCCACTGCCAGATCCACTCCCAGATATCTAAAACACTTCACTTCCTCCAGTTTTTCTCCATTCAAACTCACCTCCCAATTGACTTGACCCTCAACCCTACTGTACCTAATAACCTTGCTCTTATTCACATTTACTCTTAACTTTCTTCTTTCACACACTTTACCAAACTCAGTCACCAGCTTCTGCAGTTTCTCACATGAATCAGCCACCAGCGCTGTATCATCAGCGAACAACAGCTGACTCACTTCCCAAGCTCTCTCATCCCCAACAGACTTCATACTTGCCCCTCTTTCCAAAACTCTTGCATTCACCTCCCTAACAACCCCATCCATAAACAAATTAAACAACCATGGAGACATCACACACCCCTGCCGCAAACCTACATTCACTGAGAACCAATCACTTTCCTCTCTTCCTACACGTACACATGCCTTACATCCTCGATAAAAACTTTTCACTGCTTCTAACAACTTGCCTCCCACACCATATATTCTTAATACCTTCCACAGAGCATCTCTATCAACTCTATCATATGCCTTCTCCAGATCCATAAATGCTACATACAAATCCATTTGCTTTTCTAAGTATTTCTCACATACATTCTTCAAAGCAAACACCTGATCCACACATCCTCTACCACTTCTGAAACCACACTGCTCTTCCCCAATCTGATGCTCTGTACATGCCTTCACCCTCTCAATCAATATCCTCCCATATAATTTACCAGGAATACTCAACAAACTTATAACTCTGTAATTTGAGCACTCACTCTTATCCCCTTTGCCTTTGTACAATGGCACTATGCACGCATTCCGCCAATCCTCAGGCACCTCACCATGAGTCATACATACATTAAATAACCTTATCAACCAGTCAATAATACAGTCACCCCCTTTTTTAATAAATTCCACTGCAATACCATCCAAACCTGCTGCCTTGCCGGCTTTCATCTTCCGCAAAGCTTTTACTACCTCTTCTCTGTTTACCAAATAATTTTCCCTCACCCTCTCACTTTGCACACCACCTCGACCAAAACACCCTATATCTGCCACTCTATCATCAAACACATTCAACAAACCTTCAAAATACTCACTCCATCTCCTTCTCACATCACCACTACTTGTTATCACCTCCCTATTTGCGCCCTTCACTGAAGTTCCCATTTGCTCCCTTGTCTTACGCACTTTATTTACCTCCTTCCAGAACATCCTTTTATTCTCCCTAAAATTTAATGATACTCTCTCACCCCAACTCTCATTTGCCCTTTTTTTCACCTCTTGCACCTTTCTCTTGACCTCCTGTCTCTTTCTTTTATACATCTCCCACTCAATTTCATTTTTTTCCTGCAAAAATCGTCCAAATGCCTCTCTCTTCTCTTTCACTAATACTCTTACTTCTTCATCCCACCACTCACTACCCTTTCTAATCAACCCACCTCCCACTCTTCTCATGCCACAAGCATCTTTTGCGCAATCCATCACTGATTCCCTAAATACATCCCATTCCTCCCCCACTCCCCTTACTTCCATTGTTCTCACCTCTTTCCATTCTGTACTCAGTCTCTCCTGGTACTTCCTCACACAAGTCTCCTTCCCAAGCTCACTTACTCTCACCACCCTCCTCACCCCAACATTCACTCTTCTTTTCTGAAAATCCATACAAATCTTCACCTTAGCCTCCACAAGATAATGATCAGACATCCCTCCAGTTGCACCTCTCAGCACATTAACATCCAAAAGTCTCTCTTTCGCGCGCCTGTCAATTAACACGTAATCCAATAACGCTCTCTGGCCATCTCTCCTACTTACATAAGTATACTTATGTATATCTCGCTTTTTAAACCAGGTATTCCCAATCATCAGTCCTTTTTCAGCACATAAATCTACAAGCTCTTCACCATTTCCATTTACAACACTGAACACCCCATGTATACCAATTATTCCCTCAACTGCCACATTACTCACCTTTGCATTCAAATCACCCATCACTATAACCCGGTCTCGTGCATCAAAACCACTAACACACTCATTCAGCTGCTCCCAAAACACTTGCCTCTCATGATCTTTCTTCTCATGCCCAGGTGCATATGCACCAATAATCACCCATCTCTCTCCATCAACTTTCAGTTTTACCCATATTAATCGAGAATTTACTTTCTTACATTCTATATATATATATATATATATATATATATATATATATATATATATATATATATATATATATATATAGAGAGAGAGAGAGAGAGAGAGAGAGAGAGAGAGTAAATGTGAATAAGAGCAAGGTTATTAGGTACAGTAGGGTTGAGGGTCAAGTCAATTGGGAGGTGAGTTTGAATGGAGAAAAACTGGAGGAAGTGAAGTGTTTTAGATATCTGGGAGTGGATCTGGCAGCGGATGGAACCATGGAAGCGGAAGTGGATCATAGGGTGGGGGAGGGGGCGAAAATTCTGGGGGCCTTGAAGAATGTGTGGAAGTCGAGAACATTATCTCGGAAAGCAAAAATGGATATGTTTGAAGGAATAGTGGTTCCAACAATGATGTATGGTTGCGAGGCGTGGGCTATGGATAGAGTTGTGCGCAGGAGGATGGATGTGCTGGAAATGAGATGTTTGAGGACAATGTGTGGTGTGAGGTGGTTTGATCGAGTAAGTAGCGTAAGGGTAAGAGAGATGTGTGGAAATAAAAAGAGCGTGATTGAGAGAGCAGAAGAGGGTGTTTTGAAGTGGTTTGGGCACATGGAGAGAATGAGTGAGGAAAGATTGACCAAGAGGATATATGTGTCGGAGTTGGAGGGAACGAGGAGAAGAGGGAGACCAAATTGGAGGTGGAAAGATGGAGTGAAAAAGATTTTGTGTGATCGGGGCCTGAACATGCAGGAGGGTGAAAGGAGGGCAAGGAATAGAGTGAATTGGATGGATGTGGTATACCGAGGTTGACGTGCTGTCAGTGGATTGAATCAAGGCATGTGAAGCGTCTGGGGTAAACCATGGAAAGCTGTGTAGGTATGTATATTTGCGTGTGTGGACGTATGTATATACATGTGTATGGGGGGTGGGTTGGGCCATTTCTTTCGTCTGTTTCCTTGCGCTACTTCGCAAACGCGGGAGACAGCGACAAAGTATAATAAAATAAATAATATATATATATATATATATATATATATATATATATATATATATATATATATATATATATATATATATATATATTATCCCTGGGGATAGGGGAGAAAGAATACTTCCCACGTATTCCCTGCGTGTCGTAGAAGGCGACTAAAAGGGGAGGGAGCGGGTGGCTGGAAATCCTCCCCTTTCTTGTTTTTTTTTTTTTAATTTTCCAAAAGAAGGAACAGAGAAGGGGGTCAGGTGAGGATATTCCCTCTAAGGCCCAGTTCTCTGTTCTTAACGCACCTCGCTATCGCGGGAAATGGCAAATAGTATGAAAAAAAAAAAAAAAAAAAAAATATATATATATATATATATATATATATATATATATATATATATTTTTTTTTTTTTTCCTTTGCTTTGTCGCTGTCTCCCGCGTTTGCGAGGTAGCGCAAGGAAACAAACGAAAGAAATGGCCCAACCCACCCCCATACACATGTATATACACACGTCCACACACGCAAATATACATACCTACACAGCTTTCCATGGTTTACCCCAGACGCTTCACATGCCCTGATTCAACCCACTGACAGCACGTCAACCCCGGTATACCACATCGATCCAATTCACTCTATTCCTTGCCCTCCTTTCACCCTCCTGCATGTTCAGGCCCCGATCAAACAAAATCTTTTTCACTCCATCTTTCCACCTCCAATTTGGTCTCCCACTTCTCCTCGTTCCCTCCACCTCCGACACATATATCCTTTTGGTCAATCTTTCCTCACTCAATCTCTCCATGTGCCCAAACCATTTCAAAACACCCTCTTCTGCTCTATCAACCACGCTCTTTTTATTTCCACACATCTCTCTTACCCTTACGTTACTTACTCGATCAAACCACCTCACACCACACATTGTCCTCAAACATCTCATTTCCAGCACATCCATCCTCCTGCGCACAACTTTATCCATAGCCCACGCCTCGCAGCCATACAACATTGTTGGAACCACTATTCCTTCAAACATACCCATTTTTGCTTTCCGAGATAATGTTCTCGACTTCCACACATTCTTCAAGGCTCCCAGAATTTTCGCCCCCTCTCCCACCCTATGATCCACTTCCGCTTCCATGGTTCCATCCGCTGCCAGATCCACTCCCAGATATCTAAAACACTTTACTTCCTCCAGTTTTTCTCCATTCAAACTTACCTCCCAATTGACTTGACCCTCAACCCTACTGTACCTAATAACCTTGCTCTTATTCACATTTACTCTTAACTTTCTTCTTTCACACACTTTACCAAACTCAGTCACCAGCTTCTGCAGTTTCTCACGTGAATCAGCCACCAGCACAGTATCATCAGCGAACAACAACTGACTCACTTCCCAAGCTCTCTCATCCCCAACAGACTTCATACTTGCCCCTCTTTCCAAAACTCTTGCATTTACCTCCCTAACAACCCCATCCATAAACAAATTAAACAACCATGGAGACATCACACACCCCTGCCGCAAACCTACATTCACTGAGAACCAATCACTTTCCTCTCTTCCTACACGTACACATGTCTTACATCCTCGATAAAAACTTTTCACTGCTTCTAACAACTTGCCTCCCACACCATATATTCTTAATACCTTCCACAGAGCATCTCTATCAACTCTATCATATGCCCTCTCCAGATCCATAAATGCTACATACAAATCCATTTGCTTTTCTAAGTATTTCGCACATACATTCTTCAAAGCAAACACCTGATCCACACATCCTCTACCACTTCTGAAACCACACTGCTCTTCCCCAATCTGATGCTCTGTACATGCCTTCACCCTCTCAATCAATACCCTCCCATATAATTTACCAGGAATACTCAACAAACTTATACCTCTGTAATTTGAGCACTCACTCTTATCCCCTTTGCCTTTGTACAATGGCACTATGCACGCATTCCGCCAATCCTCAGGCACCTCACCATGAGTCATACATACATTAAATAACCTTACCAACCAGTCAATAATACAGTCACCCCCTTTTTTAATAAATTCCACTGCAATACCATCCAAACCTGCTGCCTTGCCGGCTTTCATCTTCCGCAAAGCTTTTACTACCTCTTCTCTGTTTACCAAATCATTTTCCCTCACCCTCTCACTTTGCACACCACCTCGACCAAAACACCCTATATCTGCCACTCTATCATCAAACACATTCAACAAACCTTCAAAATACTCACTCAATCTCCTTCTCACATCACCACTACTTGTTATCATCTCCCCATTTGCGCCCTTCACTGAAGTTCCCATTTGCTCCCTTGTCTTACGCACTTTATTTACCTCCTTCCAGAACATCTTTTTATTCTCCCTAAAATCTAATGATACTCTCTCACCCCAACTCTCGTTTGCCCTCTTTTTCACCTCTTGCACCTTTCTCTTGACCTCCTGTGTCTTTCTTTTATACATCTGCCACTCAATTGCATTTTTTCCCTGCAAAAATCGTCCAAATATATATATATATATATATATATATATATATATATATATATATATATATATATATATATATATATATATATATATATACTTCCCATTCTTTACAATAATGGAAATGATTTTGCTGACACCACAAGTGATAAAGGGGGCATATAACGATTAAATAAAAATTGTCTACATTGTGGTTATTGTGAAAGTATATTGCCAGTGCGATGAAAAACGCGGTAAATTATATTAACTGTAATTTCTTTTTATTGCCTTATCTGTCTAGTGAGACGTGGTACACCCACCTGAAGCATGGCCTTAGCATCGGGCGAAGTCTTGAGTTTCTTGGGCAGGCGACGGTACTTCTCTCTACAAGAGGCCTGAAGTTCATATTGTAGTAACCCACGCAACCTGCTCTCTCCTGAAGCACGAGAGACAGCCCAGTAACTAAGGTAAGCAGTTACCAGAGCAAGGAAGGTACACTATGTAACACTGGTACTCTTGCTAAACCTAGTACTGACAATTCGGTAATCAGGGTAAATCAAGTTCACTAAGGTGATTCTGTAACCCAAGTCTTGTCAGCAACTAAGGTAAACTAACATGTTGACGAGGTAAACTAGTCAAACCACTCAATTGGCCTAGTTAACTTTGTGAAAATAACCTTAGTTATGGTAAACTTAGTAAAAGACTCTGCTGAAATGGTAAACTTTGTAGTCTACACTGAACTTGACAATGTAAACTTGCTTACGGCAAAGAGTATAGGGAGCCCAGTGCTCGAGTAAATTAACCCAAGAAAAGGTCCCACTGTAAAAGCTTGAAATATGTCCATCTTAGAAGAGAGAAGAATAAGGTGATCTTAAGATTATTTAAATAATTGACGTGGACAGTTCATGGTAGTTTGAAATATGGGGTAGAACAGCCTAACGACATGAGATGCAGCAAGAAAAGTGTCAATGAATACATAGAGAAATATCTTTATAGTTTACGAGTCCTGGATGAATGAAATAAGATAAACGAGGACAAGGTTAATACAGACAGCATCCGGGATGTAGCACTGACATAGCAACGGGTATATACAGATCAGTAACCAGAATAACATTTTAGCAAGCGTATAGTAAAATGAAAGCCTTTGTACAGTAAAACAGTAATTTGCGTATGACAACAGCATCTGTGAATATTGTGAATTCGTAATATCTAATTGACCAGAAGAATGAAAAGCGTTGCACAAAACTGTCCTATAACGTGGCAGGGAGAAATGTACGATATTTAACCTTTCATATGGGTTTGAACTTTTATGATAAACTTTTAGTATTGTCAGAACACGGGTGGCTCAGTAAACAGAAGGAATGCTGGGTGCCTATGATACAAATTCGCTTCCACAATGAAGTTGCAGGATGATTATATCATTAAGCAATACTCTTCGTCCAAGAAATGATCATTGCGCATGACGATATGATAATTCCGCACGAGCTGTATAATCCATCAACATTTACTCCTACCCCACCGTTCCACTCCTCAGTGTACACCGCAATAGCAATATGGTCCATCTGTGGCTCTGTCCTATCAAGAAAATCTAAGGTAATTACAATTTTTGCCCTATAGAGATTGTTTCGTGAGCGATATGTTTTTCGGATGGTATCTGATATTCGAATGATTGTGACTCATTTCTCTCACACATCATTCGTATTTGATATATTCCCTCCCATCTTATAAGAATTAAGGGAAATTGTGGGAATCTAGGGGGTTTGGGTGGGGGTAAGAGGCAGAAACGAGTGATTCAAAATGAAAACGAGGCAAAGAAAAAAAAAATATCATCCGATTTACAAGAGTAACATCGAAAAGTCTTGTACGTTCTAAGCAGATCTATCCTAAGAGGAGGAGGAGGGGGGGGGGTCCATAGCCGTGGACTCCCCCCGTGGCTTTACTTTGCCTAGCCGTGAGTTCGGCTCCCTGGACTGTCGGTAACCGGGAAGCTTACCTGAAATTCAGGTACCTGAATTTTAACGCGCGTTACGTCAAATGAGAGCTAGAAACGCAGGCACCAGAGGGACCAGGCTACAGGTTGTGGAGATCACAGGGTTCTTCCCATGTCCGAGCAGGTTGGGGGGGGGGGGGGACGGGGGTGTAGGAATTTTACAGTTTTCTTCAGTCAATGGGTTATTATTCACCACAAGACAACTCCATTCTCAAACTGCTTCAGTTTTCGAGCTCCAGCTAGTCGAACGGCGTTCCGTGCGAGTAATGGCTAAACCTAACTTCAGTTTTCGAGCTCCCAACTAGTCGAACGGCATTTCGTGCGATTAATGGCTAAGCCTAAAAGGTCTCGTTGTTTGACTGGGTAACGAATTACCGCAAAGGCAGGTGACAAACACCGAAGTCACGTGACAATCCGTGGTCACGTGACATTGGTCCCCCGCGCGTGCGCAGTGGGGAATAAACGCCATAAATCCAGTGTGTCCGTTGGGAATGTTTACCCCCAAGTGATTTAATCGCTTCTATCACTTCTGCAAATATCTCCCTTTATATTCATTTGCGCGCTGTGTGATGTGTATATCATAATGCTTCTACAGATAAAGGTTTATCGATTGCCTGTAGGGCATAACACCGTAATAATATCTAAAATATGTGTCAAGTGAACACTGTCAGTGTGGAAATGTTCTGAGGAGTGATCAAGCATACACTTTGTGACGTTACAGTGTCCATGCATAACCTGTGTGTAACTGTAGTTGAAGGCATCATAAGTGGAAAAGATTTTCGAAGACCAGGGGACATTTGACGTGAAATGTCAAATTGAAGTTTGACATAATAAGTATCCCTCTTGAATACGTGCAGGAAGTGGTTTTTCCTGTTTACAAGTTCCACCTGTAGAAAAGAATTGCAGCGTAAATCAAGACATTGAATGTGTGTAGCCTGCTGCATTTAACGTGTCAAGGCTGTAAAGTGGTGCCCAGATAACAAGGTAAGTCATTATTAAAAGCTGGACCGTACATTGTAACTATAACTTCAAAGTTTGATGGTGATCGCCTCCTTCCATATCCTATGAGTGTATGCTCTTAATAATATTCTAAAAGACACTTGGTATAGGTGTAGTAGCACTTAATTTCTGTTAGTATCCACAAATTTTCCTACAACGTAGCTGTAGGCCTTAACGTTTTACTTATTTCCCCAAAATGCAGAACATTCAGAAAAAAATGTAATGGATCACCTCTCAGATTGTTTTTGTTTCTACATATATTTCAAAGCTTGACCTCTCAATGAAACTTTACATCTTGGATGGATCCCGCAAAATTTCAAGTAATTTGTTTACAATATATATATATATATATATATAGAGAGAGAGAGAGAGAGAGAGAGAGAGAGAGAGAGAGAGACCATGGAAAGTTTTGTGGGGCTTGGATGTGGAAAGGGAGCTGTGGTTTTGGTGCACTACACATGACATCTAGAGACTGTGTGAACGAATGTGGCCTTTTTTGTCTTTTAATAGCGCTACCTCGCGCGCTCGCGGGGGGGGGGGGGGGGGGGGGGTACAATTTCACGTGTGGCGGGGTAGCGACGGGATGGCTGAAGGCAGCAACTATGAATATGTACATGTGTATATATGTATATGTCTGTGCATCTATACAATGAAATGTATAGGTATGTATATGTGAGTGTGTGGGCGCTACCTCGTTAAGCGAGAGACCTATTAAGTATAATAGATATAAATGAATGAATGATATATATATATATATATATATATATATATATATATATATATATATATATATATATATATATATAATATATATATCATTCATTCATTTATATCTATTATACTTAATAGGTCTCTCGCTTAACGAGGTATATATATATATATATATATATATATATATATATATATATATATATATATATATATATATATATAAGGAGAAGTGGGAGACCAAATTGGAGGTGAAGGGATGGAGTGAAAAAGATTTTGAGCGATCGGGGCCTGAACATACAGGAGGGTGAAAGGCGCGCAACTAATAGAGTGAATTGGAACGATGTGGTATACCGGGGTCGACGTGGTCAATGGATTGAACCAGGGCATATGAAGCGTCTGGGGTAAACCATGGAAAGTTTTGTGGGGCCTGGATGTGGAAAGGGAGCTGTGGTTTCGGTGCATTACACATGATTGCTAGAGACTGAGTGTGAACGCATGTGGCCTTTGTTGTCTTTTCTGAGCGCTTCCTTGCGCGCACGCGGGGGTAGAGGGGGTGCCATTTTCATGTGTGGAGGGGTGGCGGCGAGAATGGATGAAGGCAGCATGTATGAATATGTGCATGTGTATATATGTATATGTCTGTGTATGTATATGTTTGTATACGTTGAAATGTTTAGGTATGTATATGTGCGTGTGTGGGCGTTTATGTATATACATGTGTATGTGGGTGGGTTAGGCCATTCTTTCGTCTGTTTTCCTTGCGCTACCTCGCTAACGCGGGAGACAGCGGCAAAGTATAAAAATAATAATGATAATAGTATTAATAATTATATATATATATATATATATATATATATATATATATATATATATATATATATATATATATATATATATATATATATATAACTAGTTGTCGAAGGATAATATTCTGAAATTACAACTTTGAGTAGTTTTAGACATACCACAGCTTAAACTGATTTTCTTTCTACACTGCCTCTGTATGCAAATCCAGTAACCGCAATATTAGTAGCCCATTTCCTGCTTCGTTTTAGGACCAAGTTAAGACCATCCCAGTTGTTGGAAAGAAATAAGAATAGTGACGAATTTTTGTGTTTACTCTTTCACGCACTGGTTGGCATTTAATGTTACCACGCGAGATAAATTTGAGGCGTTATGGAGTCATAAATTTGGTCCACCAGTGATCTGAATTTTTACGGTGAAGCCAAAACCCAAAGATGGACTTTTGAAAAGTTAAATGACAATGGTTTTCATGCAGGACAAAGGTGGTGTGTTAATTATTACAAGTAGAATTATACTGAATGTAAAATTCTCTATCAGATTGTCGATGTTCTAGGTCTAGACAGGAAATACTTCTTATCCACGTGATGTACTTTAAAAAGGCAATCAAGATTATCATGTGATCTTGCAGCATTCCAACTTTTCCCGGAGTTATTCAAGCATGCGAGCCAGAACACGTCCTACCCAAATATCTGGATATTAGTGAGTGGTTCGTCAGTCACCGCTAATACGAAAGAAAATGATATCGGCGGAAACTATTGCATCATTTTGATACAGCAAAGGTACGATTGGAAAATTACTGCTCACTGCAGCCTAAGCGTGCGTGATTTGATTGTTGATATTGAAGGGTTATGATAACCGAGTGAACATAATTTCATTATGGATAATTGTAGAGGAATTTATAAGTTGATTTTGATTGAACCCGGTTTCCTGTAAATTTGGATAAAAAATTACCTTAACATAAGTCCGTGTTACAGTATGTATTTATGACGATCCTAAAATTAGAAATGTGAGGTTTTACTCAGTCTTCCTAATAATGAGATACTATTAAACCAAGAGATGAAAGAAACTAGTGAAAAGAAATGCTTTATGCCTGTACGTGGTATAGTTAGAGAACTTACCTGGACAAAATATATCAGCAAGTGCTAGAACTTCACGGCAGAGAGATTCCTTCCTGAGGAGCAGGTCTTTGGTGAGGTGCTGCAGCTCCGCCTGCTGCTCGATACCGGTGCGGCCGTACATCTGTGCCAACGCCAGCTTCACGTCGCTCCTATAGTAATGATTCTCCGCAAGTTTTTGCGTCGTCGCCTTCAGGAAGGCCTCCGATGCCGGCAGAGAACCTTTGAGGCTGACTAGTTTCTCTCCCGTCTGCTGCAGGAACTGTTCCACTTGGCTGAGGTTGAGAGAGAGTGAGCAAGAGTTGCAGACCCAGGCCTGAGGGCTGAGTGGCGAGGGGCGAGGGCAGCACCAGCCCCGAGGGACAGTGGCAGCACCGCAGGCTGCTCAGGTGGGTCCCATCTCCGTGGGATCTTGGCATCGCTCGCACACACACGAGAAGTACTTACTCGTCCTCAGGTGTAACTGTCGGTTGGCCGTGCCCCACATGGGATCCGTGTAAGACGTGGAGATGTGGCTCCCCTTCGGGATCTTCACCGCCGCTCTGACGATGATGTTGAAGTGCGAGTCGTAGGTCCTGGTTGTGTTGGGGATGCAGTGGTGCTCGAGCAGGCAGGCCTTTCCGTAGAGACCGATGGCATTCGGTCCAGGGATCTCGAAACCATTGACGTCGATTATGCCACATATTCTGTGTATCTCTTCACCCGTGAAGGTCACGACCTTCAGGTAGTGGTTCATGAAGTCCACCACGTTGGCCTGGTTGACCTCGTGTACGTCTGTGGTGCGTCGCTGCTCCAGGTGGGCCTCCATGCTGGAGAGTGCCGTCCACTTTGCGGGCTCCTTTTCCTTGAGCCACAGGCAGCGCAGCGGCATGATACACTCATACATCTGGTTCACTTCCATGAACTTGTTCACCTGAACTTTGACCGGTCTGGAAGACAGGCAGGATCAAAATAAATCGTTAGACCTACTGTTTGTTATGTTTGATTAGAAACGATGCACCTATTACTTGTTATGTTTAAGTCATTAGAAACGATGCATGTGCGCGGTTTGGATAGGCGATAACGCTTTCATTTGTTATTTTCGATGCTAAGTTCGAGTGCTTCCAGTAGATTAAGATATCCATCACTGTACCATTATTAAGTGATAAATATAGACTTCACTAATGGTGATATTTCATTGCTCTCTTTTTGTCACATAACAGACCTATACTTGTGAATTGATTAAAAGAATAAAACATTTGTTTACAGGCAACTTATAATGGTGTAATTGGTTGAATAAGCCAGGTAATGACGAACCCATGTAAAGCATTAAGCTAAGTTTGTGACAGTATGCAACTTAAAGAGTAACTGTATCTAATCAAACATGATGAGAAAAACGAGTGATAAATCACAGGAACTTTTCTAGAATATACTATTAGGCTGCAGAAAAGTGAGAAATGGGAATAGATGTTGACACGAAGCGTAAAAAGGAATGACAGGTTCTATATGTAAAATACATATTTACATAAAAGCCACTTTAGAAAGTCTGGCGCAAGCAGTCATATTTTATGGGGGGGGGAAAAAAAAGGAGACAGACCTGTTCCTGGAGAGTTGGCACTCTGGGTTGTGGAGGACGACCGTCTGGCACTCGGGGCCACACAGAGGCCATCCACAGAGGGTGCAAGAGTAGGAGCCGTTGACGGGGGCGAAGCAGCCCAGACATACCGGCTCCGTCACCTGCACCACAGGGGAACACAAGGGTGTTAGTTAGTCAAGTGTAATGCCCTCGGCTGCCGGACATATTACTCCAGGTGCAACGCTCCTGATTTACCCTCTAGACTTAGTGATAGATTACATGTCATAAAGAAAATGAATTATTTCCGTGGAGTGCTGTCGAATTTATGAACTATGAATTCAAGTTAACGATGTTAAGGGCTATTTGAATGGGTAATTAAGGTCAATTTTCATCTCTAGAATTAGGGTTAGTAGTATCTTAGAGCTCTAGTTACAGCCATTGTAATATTAGACCCAGATAATACCACATGAGTTTTTGTGGTCAACCACAATGTGGGACTGAGGTGACAACAGACCTGTCGTGGACCCAGCACGAGGGGCGAGTCCTTCAGGATAACTTCGCCGGGGAGGATGTCGCGTGACGCCTCCAGGTACCGCCCCAGCTCCTTTGACTGGCATACCCTTGGGGAAGAGACGAGGAGGAGGGGCAGGGTAGTAAGGGTCAAAACAGAGGCGACGGGCTACCTTGAACCCGCGTGTCATATACCGTCGTGGTCAAAGACATATGTAGGACGGCGACAGGACTACACACACACACACACACACACACACACACACACACACACACACACACACCAACTTCCTCATCCAATCAGCCACAAGACAGTCATGGACACTGTAATGTGTGAAAGTGCTAGGCTAAGGAACACAGATATCTTTGTAGCCATTGAACACGGATACATTTGTGACTAGGCTATGTAACAACACATCTTTGTTCATAAGCTTTATCAAAATAACACATTTTTTTTTGTTTTATCTCAATAACATCTTGTGTGTTTACCTATAAGGGCTGCACTCAGTGCGGTGTGTCTTCCAGTGTTGCTTCTGGTGTTCCTTACTGCAGTAGAAGGTGAGATGACATTTGCCACAGCGCTGGCTGGCCGGGCATCCGCACACTGCGCATGCGCTATCTCTCATGCTGCTGCAGATAAACAATTTTTAGATTGACGCATCGACAGAGCATGAAAGTGGACATATATATATATATTCCCGAAATTTCCATCGCTAACAAAAATAGGACCTCATGAGCCAGGTGAATGGCTCCTACACATTTCACATTGTCTTTTTCTTATAATTTGATTTTCTGCATTATCACCCCATTCTGTCGATCACAACTTAATATCAGATGTCTTTTCTTGCTATTAGGTTATGGCATTTTCCCTAAACTGAATCCAACATACTTATATTCCTTCCTCTGTATTTTCAGAAATAAAAGAATAAAAGATTTTGCTCCACTACCAGAACGTAATGATGGAAACTGAGGTGACGTTCCACACTGCACCCGGGAGCTTTGTCCCCTCACCTACCTTATGGCTCACGTCATCTCCTATGGTTCCATACGCCGCCACATCCACTCCCAGGTATTTAAAGCCCTCAACTTTCTCAAATTTATCGCCGATTTGGTGACTTTTCACTCGTGCTGTAACCTCAGGCAGAAGGAGTCCGGGAACATCTCTGTATAGATATCTTTTTCATGTAGAAAGCTGCACTCACGGACGAAAGTCCACATCAAGGCCGAGCCTTAATTGACATGTAGAGAATTATGAAACGGAAATAAGAAAGACAAGGGGAAAGTATTTACGAATTTTGGAGGGGGTGAAAAAACCTTTCTTTTGAAATGTGCCAGGTCGCAGTTACTGGGAAAGACATGAGAGGGCAGAGAGTTCCAAAGCTTCGAAGTGTAAGGAAAGAAGCAGGTATCAGCACGGCCCACCCATGAGTTGCTGATGGCCACACAATAATCATGTGACGCAGCAGCTTACCGTGGTCTAGTTAGTGATGTGGGCACACAAGCAGCCAGCTTCCGGGAGCAAAAACAAAAGTAATACCTATAGAAGAGGGAAAGTGAACCAACATTGCGGCGTAGGGCAAGGGGGTCACGTTTGAAAGGTAGCCTAGGATAGTTTATAAGGCGGACCGCTGTTACCTCAACTCTGTCAAGTAAGGATACAGAGCAGTACTCCATACAAGAACAAATCAGTCCCATGTATAAACGGAGCGGCTGTTCAGAAGACAAGGTTTCGACATTTAAACAGGACACCCAGTTTCATAGAGACAGACTGAGCTATTCCTGTAATGAGGGGTTTCCAAGAAAGAGTGGATGTTACAGTAATACCTTGTATATTACATTGAGTCAAGAGGTGGAATTACAGAACCATCAAAGGAGAGAGGAGAGGAGTTGTCGTTAGAGAGATGGGTAAAAACTGAGTCTTGGAGGCATTAAACTTAACAAAATTTTGTGTACCCTACTGCGATATCCTGTCCAAGTCTTCCACCCTCTCAAATATAATATAGCTGCTAACTGCACGAAAGAGTGCACTCCTGAGCAATCACTGGCCTGCCTAACAATCACACACCCTCAACAGTGATATAAAAGATCCTCCCAATACACCTCCACCGTAACATGATCGGCACTCCAGCACTGGACCCCCTCCTACCCAAACCACCTCGTAATTAACCACCAAACCCCAAATAGAAATAAAAAGCTTACCCGTGTCTCACACCTTACTAGTAACCTCTACACACAGATCCCTCTACCCACAGCTAATGCAACTCAACCCCACTGAAATAATCCGAGAAGCACTGAGTGACCGCCCTCCCAGCTGCGTCTTAAACTCCATTCCACCAGACAAACCCCTCGGCATGCACACTCCCCAGACAAACACGAGTCACACTTTCCCGTCTATACTTTGGACATCAACCATTCCACAAGATAACAAACACCATTTCAGCATATCGCAAGACTCATGGTGCAACTACCAAAACGAAAACACCGAGCATTTACTTCTCAATTGGCCTGTTACAGGGTTCGAATCCTTGCTGATTGGAGAGCATGATGTTTTCTATAAAAGTGCGCGTCCTTTTGAGTTTTAGACGAGGTGATATGCGCAGCGAGAGAATTCAAACCGTCTGGTGAAAAGGGAGGAGGTTGTGAAAGCCTTGCATAAGGCAAAGCGTGGAAGGGTAGAAGGAGTGGATGGGATTGCAGTTGAATATCTCAAAAAACATGGATGACAATGTCAGTGTTTGGTTAATTAGGATTATTAGTATATGGTCCAAGATGAGGCGCTTAAGAAATGGGAAAGGGGGACAAAGATGAATGCTCAAATTACTGAGACATAAGTCTGCTGAGGGTAGCTGGTAAGTTGTGTGGGAGGGTAGTGATTAAGAGGGTAGTGGCATGCACAGAACATCAGGCTGGGGAGAATAAAAAGGATCTAGGAGTGGTACAGGAGGAGTGGATCAGGGTCTTACTTTGAAAAATCTGTATAAGTACTTGGAGAAATCTGTATAAGTACTTGGAGAAAGATAGCTATATACGTAGCATTTATCAAGGGCCTGGAAAAAGATTATGAAGGGATTGACAGCCCTGCCTTGTCAAAGGTGATACGAATGTATGGTGTAGGAGGAAAGCTACTAAATGCAGTGTGAGATTTTTATTGGGAAATCAAAACGTGTTTGCTATCATGAGGGTAAGTGGTTCCACGAGAAGTAAGGTGTGTGTGTGTCAACGATGTAAGATGTCACCCTGGCTGATTAAACTATTCGCTGACGTGGGACGGTGAGGGAGGTGAGGGGCGGATGTGCAGTAAGTTGGAGGCGGGGGATCCCGGGAGGTGAGTCCAGTTGCTGTCTGCAGATAACGCGGCTCTGGTGGCAAACTCGGGAAAGACCTTTGAAGCTGGTGCCTGAGTGTGGAAGAGTGTGTTTGAAAGGAGAAAGTTGAAAGTTATTGCGAACGTACAGTAATGAGACGTAGCAGAGGGGACGAGACGAGATGGGTTGAATGTGAGTTTAACTAGGGGCAAACCTGGAAGAAATGGAATGCTTTGAGTACCTGGGGGTGCAACGTGGCAGTGGACTGAAACGCGGGAGCTGAAGTGAGTGAAAGGTTGGGAGAAGGAGGCTCCGGTGGTCCTGGATGCACTGAGAAATGTGTGGAAGGATAACCTAGCCTTCGTTTAAACAGCGGACAGAATTTAGTGTGAGGAGGACTGGTTGTGTAAGGCAACCATAGTAAAACAGCCAAGTGTCGTAGTGAGCTTAGTGTGATTGAGAGAGCTGGCCAGGGTGTGCTGAAATGGTTTCAACGTATGGAGAGAGAGAGAGAGAGAGAGAGAGAGAGAGAGAGAGAGAGAGAGAGAGAGAGAGAGAGAGAGAGAGAGAGAGAGAGAGAGAGAGAGAGAACTAAGCTCCTCCCTTCCAAACCACTTCATAAGTAACCACCAACTCCGGAGTCGAGATTAAAAGCTTTCCCCTGCCTCGCGTATCAGCAATCTCTACAAACAGATCCCACCCCACCTCCTCAACCTAGCAGTCAAAACACACACACACACACACACGCACACACACTGAAATTACCCGGTCAAACGCTAAACAACCGCCCTCTTAACTCGGTTCTGAACTCCATTCCATTGGACATACACTCACCAAAAGCAACACTTTCCAGACAAACACGAGTCTCATTGGCCCATCTAGGCTGTAGGTATCACTCATTCATATAAACACGACAAAAACCGTTCCAAAATATCTTATGTCTTTCCCAGTAACTATGACCTGGCACATTTCAAGCCAGGTTTTTCCACTTCCTCCAAAATTTTAAGTACTTTCCCTTGTTTTTTATTTTTTCCTTTAATAATCCTTTGTATATTTCAATTTAGGCTGGCCTTAGATGTGGACATTTGTTCATGACTGGAGCCAACAGTGTAAAAAAAAGAAAAATTAAGTAACTTGGCTTTTAAGGACTTTCCTGTAGAGAAACTGGTCTGTAAGATCATTGTCTTGGTATAAAATGTTTCGTCTAGATCTTATAAGGATAACTGGAAATTGTCATGAATGCCAAGAGCTGTCTCCCGCCATTCCCATACATTATGTAATGTAAACATGAATCTAGGCTGAACAGTGTCGGCTAAGGTGTTGCTGTACCGATATTTTTTTTTTTTTTACTAATACTTCCGTGGTCAGTTGAATAAAATTATACGCATTATTACCACGTAATATGTTCTTAAGTCGATAATTTAGTATTTACTTTCAAGCACTGAAAACTTTGAAGCTCTAGATTTAAGACAAATCGTGTGGCCTTGCTTTGGTATATACATACAACGTTAACATAGTCGCTTGCATAATGTATTTCACTTGGAATTTGTTCCACAAAATGAAAGAGATGTCCATTCATTCCTGATTCATGACCTTACCCGGATATTTATATCTCTTTACCATGCATTTTACAATAATCATATTCCCGATGTGTCATTTATACGTCGACATATCCAACTGAGTTTCACCTGACGCAGACCTTATCGCGCCTAGGCTTCTGCTGAAGATGACCTTAATTGATAAGAAAAACTGGTAAAATATCAGGTTCACAACTAACCTTGTCTTTTTTTTTAATCAAGAGAAGTCCCACGGGTGGCAGGGTAGTGTACAAGATGGCCCGGACGCTGGCCCACCCGACCAGGGCCAAAATAGAACTAAACGTGAGCTCGTGCCACTGTTGGCTCCTGATGCCGCTGGCTCGTTCGAATTTTGTTTTTGAATTTATCTTCTCACATAACGGTAGAAGAAACCAAAGGCATCATGTGACACTGTAGAAAATAATGCATGAAAAGTATTTTGAGAAGGAACAGTGAATTAAGATAATTCGTTAGACATTTAGATTTATTTTTTTTTTTTTATTGGAACTTTTTCTCCAGCAGCGAACGAATGATTACAAGTTAAGCTATTAAAGTTCATGTGTACAGCTGACAAGATTGACAGGTCAGTCATCATAATCCAATTGTGTCCTGTTTGGTATGTTATTGCTAGGAAAATTTTAACTTATGCTAGGAAAATTTTAACTTATGCTAGGAAAATTTTAACGTATGCTAGGAAAATTTTAACTTACTTATGCTAGGAAAATTTTAACTTAGTAACTTAAAGGGGTCAGTCACAGGCGCATGTCAGCTCATACGCCGATAATTAGTTTATACAACTTTTAGAAATACATATATTGATAGGAATTCATCGATAGTATTGGATACAAATTCTTGGGCAAACGTCTACTTCCAGTGAGGCGAGGGACTGTTTCTTCACCAGGTTTGTTAACATAATGAATGACTTACGAATCCCAGTAGTTGAAAGCAACACCATAGGTACGTTTGAAAGTAGAATTGATAAATACGTTGCGTCATGTTCACGGCTGACGTTATTACCGCCTCCTTAGTTACGTGAAAGGTTTACAGGTATTC
Organism: Panulirus ornatus; assembly: GCF_036320965.1. NCBI lineage: Eukaryota > Metazoa > Arthropoda > Malacostraca > Decapoda > Palinuridae > Panulirus > Panulirus ornatus. The sequence continues at coordinate 20,753,568 of NC_092228.1, forward strand.
ATATCTAAATCATCTGTATACTTTCTTACCACACTCGTCTATGAATTCCTGATATCCATCGTCACATATAACCTTGAACGCACGGGGGGGGGGGGGGGGGCGTCTGCTGCTCAATGAATGTGTTTATAATCATTTACGCTCATAACTTGTGATGTTTGTAGGATAGATTCACGTTTTTCTTATACAGCCAATCTCTGGGTGTTGGTTGAATACAACAACCATTAAATTGTAAGTTAATAACACAGACCAGAGCACAATGCAGTGTTACAATTAAGTTACTTAGGGGAGAGGGCTCATTGTTTACCAAGGGACATTATATTTGGAATATATATATATATATATATATATATATATATATATATATAGTAAAAGCTTTGCGGAAGATGAAAGCCGGCAAGGCAGCAGGTTTGGATGGTATTGCAGTGGAATTTGTTAAAAAAGGGGGTGACTGTATTGTTGACTGGTTGGTAAGGTTATTTAATGTATGTATGACTCATGGTGAGGTGCCTGAGGATTGGCGGAATGCTTGCATAGTGCCGTTGTACAAAGGCAAAGGGGATAAGAGTGAGTGCTCAAATTACAGAGGTATAAGTTTGTTGAGTATTCCTGGTAAATTATATGGGAGGGTATTGATTGAGAGGGTGAAGGCATGTACAGAGCATCAGATTGGGAAGAGCAGTGTGGTTTCAGAAGTGGTAGAGGATGTGTGGATCAGGTGTTTGCTTTGAAGAATGTATGTGAGAAATACTTAGAAAAGCAAATGGATTTGTATGTAGCATTTATGGATCTGGAGAAGGCATATGATAGAGTTGATAGAGATGCTCTGTGGAAGGTATTAAGAATATATGGTGTGGGAGGCAAGTTGTTAGAAGCAGTGAAAAGTTTTTATCGAGGATGTAAGGCATGTGTACGTGTAGGAAGAGAGGAAAGTGATTGGTTCTCAGTGAATGTAGGTTTGCGGCAGGGGTGTGTGATGTCTCCATGGTTGTTTAATTTGTTTATGGATGGGGTTGTTAGGGAGGTAAATGCAAGAGTTTTGGAAAGAGGGGCAAGTATGAAGTCTGTTGGGGATGAGAGAGCTTGGGAAGTGAGTCAGTTGTTGTTCGCTGATGATACAGCGCTGGTGGCGGATTCATGTGAGAAACTGCAGAAGCTGGTGACGGAGTTTGGTAAAGTGTGTGGAAGAAGAAAGTTAAGAGTAAATGTCAATAAGAGCAAGGTTATTAGGTACAGTAGGGTTGAGGGTCAAGTCAATTGGGAGGTGAGTTTGAATGGAGAGAGGCTGGAGGAAGTGAAGTGTTTTAGATATCTGGGAGTGGATCTGTCAGAGGATGGAACCATGGAAGCGGAAGTGGATCATAGGGTGGGGGAGGGGGCGAAAATTTTGGGAGCCTTGAAAAATGTGTGGAAGTCGAGAACATTATCTCGGAAAGCAAAAATGGGTATGTTTGAAGGAATAGTAGTTCCAGCAATGTTGTATGGTTGCGAGGCGTGGGCTATGGATAGAGTTGTGCGCAGGAGGATGGATGTGCTGGAAATGAGATGTTTGAGGACAATGTGTGGTGTGAGGTGGTTTGATCGAGTGAGTAACGTAAGGGTAAGAGAGATGTGTGGAAATAAAAAGAGCGTGGTTGAGAGAGCAGAAGAGGGTGTTTTGAAGTGGTTTGGGCACATGGAGAGAATGAGTGAGGAAAGATTGACCAAGAGGATATATGTGTCGGAGGTGGAGGGAACGAGGAGAAGAGGGAGACCAAATTGGAGGTGGAAAGATGGAGTGAAAAGATTTTGTGTGATCGGGGCCTGAACATGCAGGAGGGTGAAAGGAGGGCAAGGAATAGAGTGAATTGGAGCGATGTGGTATACCGGGGTTGACGTGCTGTCAGTGGATTGAATCAAGGCATGTGAAGCGTCTGGGGTAAACCTTGGAAAGTTGTGTAGTTATGTATATTTGCGTGTGTGGACGTATGTATATACATGTGTATGGAGGGGGGGGGGGGTTGGGCCATTTCTTTCGTCTGTTTCCTTGCGCTACCTCGCAAACGCGGGAGACAGCGACAAAGTATAAAAAAAAATATATATATATATATATAGATAGATAGATAGATAGATAGATAAATAGATACACGAATATAGGGCAAATGAACTCGGACTTTCATAGAACACATAATGCCCTTCTACAGCAAGGACTCGAACCTGGGACCTTTGAGTGGTACTTGAAAATGCTAACCGCTCGGCTATGATCACCCCTGTCAATAAATGACTATTCGATTACTATTAATCGAATAGCCTTCGTCTCTCATGAGCAACTGGGGTCTAGACCAGTCAAACCTCATCAGGCTCACCACCAGTACGTTACAAAGGTCTGGGAGAATCGAACGAGCCCAACCTGACCTCAGCTCCACATCCAGACCATAACGGTCTCGCTTGGTCCTCAGTATACTTACTGATGGACTCTCTTGAGTAATATTGTTCTGTGATTTTCCTGGACTATTCCTGATGATGCCTTTTTGAAGGCGAAAGCTTGAATGTATTAAATGATGGACTACAGACAACTGGTGTTAAAGCAGCCACCTAATGGTAGAATAATACTTGAGAAAATTAGAGGACAATATGTAAGGAGATACGTAGCAAGACGAGGCAACATAGAGGCACTGTGGAAAAGACATAAAACGTAGGTGCCCAATTTTGTTTTTGACGCATACAAGCTGGCCAGGAATGACCACATCAGAACATGAAGCGAGGAATTAGTGAGGTATTGAGAGAAACGTGCTTGATGGAGTCAGAGGAATAGCAGAAACTAGTACACCCAACACTTACTATTCAGTTGCCCTGCACTTTGCACATAGACTCACTCACTTGACAACACTTCATGGCCTCGGGTCTCGAACGCTAGACGTGGCCAGCTTCCTGGGTGCTGCAGAAGCCTCTTAAAGGTAGAAGAGTCTCCTAGGGCACGAAGTAAGTACACACAGGTGTTATCGAAATCCTCCTAGTTGTGGTTGCACCGCGAATGAAAGGTCACTTCGGCGAGGCTATAACATTAGGTGTACAGTCTCGTCATGGAACTTCTCATTCCAAAGGAGTCTACATTTTCCTGCTGCTGGAAATAGCGCAGCCATGGTCCCGCAGGACTCTTTGACAGAGATTAACCCTTGGGAATGGAATTATACAGTAAATATAGATACATGATTAAGCTAGACGCCACAGTTCACGTCAGTGTGGCCCTAGATGGCAGCTCAAAAAAAGTAAGAAAAACTCATCCATGAAGGACAAGAAGTAACGTAAATATAGAGCGAGATAAAAGGTAAGAAATACCACAGCCCAGGTGTTCGTTATACCCTCACGCTGTCATACACTACAAACAGCGGCTGACGCAGTCACTGTGCAAATTTGTTTCCTCCCAACGTGGTTTGCGCATATCATACTTCAGTATTGTCGGTGAATGACACCAACATATCAGAGAACATCAAACCCTCTGAGTGAGCAGTACGAGACGCTCGTTGACGTCATTTTATCACAAAATCCAAATTTTCTTACACTCAACCAATGCGGTTTACGGCTTTTGGCTATCCCATAACGTCATTCGTTTCTGGATGACAAGATGGCGTTCGTATGTTGTCAATATTTCCCGTCAGTCTGTACATTTTCGCCATGTTACTAGTAGGTTAGGGGATGGTCTGTGGAACGTACATTACATATTTACATTTTCCGTATTCTTCAAGGCCCTCCCCATCTTCTAAGGCAACTTTAGCCTCCCGTCTCACATTTCTCGTTTCTGCCATAAAACCAAGAGAATGTCTGCATATTACGGCTGCTCATTGACGTTGAGTTGACGTCTTTTATCGATGAAACAAAGCATTTTACCGGCTTAATATCGTTTGACCTACCGGTGCCGTCCCTACTTGACCCACCAGAGCCAGTGTCAGGCTTAAAGGATTAATATCATTTGACCTGGTGGCGTTGGAGGGCAAAATACTTTTTACCCTTGTGTAACAGACGTTCTTTTTAAAGGAATTAATATGATACCTTTATATTTATTCTGTTCAAAGCAGGTCTTCAAGTGCTGAAGGCAATGCGAGAGGGGGAGATCTGTGGAGTCAAATTCTGCCAGTTTTCAGGGGAAAATCCCTCAAGAAGGTCAGTGTGTAAGTTCTGAATATTCCGATTATAAAACTTTTTCTGTCTGCACGAATATTAAAACTTTCACCTTTACTTTTCAAGGACATTACTTATTTAGACGTAGCAGTGTGTCTCATATACCACTCTATGTTGTTAAAAAGACCTCTATCCAATTCTATATATATCAGTATTAATTTCATGGCAAAATGTATATCTTAATAGCTAATCTAAATTCAACACGACACACATATGTCATTAGGTTGCCTTGCGTAGGCTGTTTGAAAACACCATATAGTGCATTCAGAATGCGGAAGCTCTGGAAATAATCTTAGAACTGTCACATGGCGATATATGAATATTATATAGTTTTCCCAATATATATATGTTGTCATCCTTTCAAAGGAGATATGGTGAAATGCATATAATTTATGCGTATATAGTACGATTTTTTTTTTCTAATACAAATATAAGCTTTGTTTTCGAGCATTTTGTTCCCAAATATTGAAATGCTGCTTGATTCTTAGATATTTGCCGAGGATTTTGTTTTCTGTCTTGAAACATCCGAAAGTTATTCTATAATGGAAATAATCTGAAAAGGTTTCGATGTCAGTTATGTTTCTCGCTTGACTATCGACTTGGTCTGAACGTTATCGTATTCCTATATTATGCCATGTTTCCCTTTGAATTAATTCCGTCTTAGACGAATGACACTAAATTTCGTTTTTGCTATAGAGGCTGCAAAAGTAAGTTTGTGCTCTCTGAGAATATAAAAATAATTGATACCACTGATGATTGCTCTTCTTAGCCAATTTGAAAATAGACAACTTGGCAATACTTTCCCCTCCCCTGCAAATAGACATAGCCCCGCCCACTTTATGACGTAATGTAAACATTGAATCCTCCGTATGATGATATCTTGAAAAATTTTGGGCTGTTATGTACCAATAATGATTAAAATGTTAATTACATGTAGTTGATGGCAAATATGATGTAGGAAAACGGATAACTTCGTCACCAGGCATGCTATGAAATATGACGTCATGAACGGGGATGACGATATAGAAGGTAATCATGATGGTTGGGGAACGAGACGTTGCTCGGCTATTGCAAAAAATTTGAAGGCTCCTCCATAGATGGCGTTAGTTAAGCTGAGACGAACAACATATTTAGGATGTTCCGCGGAATTGGTTGATAAAATATTTACTGATGGGGGAAAACTCCAAAAGAAGATTCCATTACCTATGGGTATTTATAATTATGAAACCCTGGGACCAAAGAGTTTCTTACCTGCCCCATCTTGGAAAAGGTGGCATTTTCAGGCCCTCAAACTACTAGGTCGTAGGTCCTGAGCCTCCCTTTGCAACGACGCTTTCCATGTAGGAGGCTGGCGTCAGAAAATTTGTACAAGTAAATTCTATAGAAACTTGCACAGTCTCCAGCGTTGGTCAGGCCTATGACCGATGAATTTCAAGCCGAACAAAATACCGGGTTCTGAAAATGGAAAACACTGAAACAATAGCTATGATTCTCACGATGCAAAGACAAATTACCAAAATATCTTTGTGAGGACATCAGTTAGGAAGTGCTGCTTATTAACAAATTTAATTACAGCCTTTAGGAAGGGCTTGTACAGCATGAAACGTCGGACATATAATGTGAATTTTCTGAGTCACATTGAGAAAGTCTATAGTGGACTTTGTTTTTAATAAGGAAGCAAGTGATAAGCAACTTTAGAAATATGTGAAGAGGAATTTCTACGATATTAGATGGGCGGATGATTTGGAAAAGTTATTTGAAGAAAAAGTGTAAGTGATAAGGAAAGTCTAAGATAACGTACGGCAGAAAAAAGAATAAAGCCCCCATCTCATTCATAGAAATAAGTAACCATATATGTGACTTGAATAAATCCGCCAAAGCAAAGAAATAAAAAAAAAGTTGCTTTCAGTATTATTATAGAATAATAATTCATCAAAATTGCTACAGTTAGCTATAGGTTCATTTCCGTTTTCTTTGATACGGGAAACAAATCTGAATGAAAATAGACTAGCTGAAAACGTGACCAAGTCTACCGTCATGAGAATCAATACGGCTGTGTTGACTTCCTTAAATAATATTTGATCCCAAGAAGCACGAGCCGTGTAGAGCTGGTTTTCGGTGACGGTTAGTCTCACCTGGGTATGGTTTGTAAACGGTTCTCGTAAGAAGGATGGCTACCTTGACGCGTCTTTTGAGATTGCCAGCCCTCACCTCTGCGAGGTATTTCTCCTCGGTAAGATTCGTCTGTGAGAACTGTATTCGTTTTTAAGACAAAATAGGTATATATGAATACTGCCAAACATCTCAAATTGCTTCATACTGCTTTGCATGTAGTAGACTGTCAGTAGCAAAATGATTCGAATATCTTAGTCCTGGATGGTAACGTAATTGGAAAAACAGGAATTACATTAGCACGTAATGAAAGTCATCCCTGGTTGTCAGCGTCATGGCCGGGGTCCCCACAACCTTGGTATGAAATATTACTAGTCATTATGGGGAATGTGGTGGGAGACCTTTCTTGTTTTTTCCTTTGTAGTATTTCCCTTGATATATACGACATTTCCCGAAATAACCACAGATGATACTGTGGTAGCCATAAATACACAAGAGATTTCGCATGACTTTGCTAAAGTGCTTCAATTTGGGTGATAATCTGATTATATTTTTTTCATTTCAATGTTATCATGATTGAAAGTCATGGTTACACAGCAGTATGCTCGGGCATCTTAGACTACACTGACGTTTAATGGGATTATTTCCATAGCTGTTTCGACCATTATAATTATTACGGGAAAAGTTAATTTTAACGATTATAAGGACTAGTTGTGTCCTGATGTACATTAATGTACAAATGTTTTGTGGACGTAATGATGTGTGTGGCTTTACTGTTGTATATGAATGTACTGGTATATATATATATATATATATATATATATATATATATATATATATATATATATATATATATATATATGAATGTACTGGTGTGTGGGGTGTACTGGTGTATGTGGATGTGTTGGTGTGCGGATGTACTGGTGTGTGATTTAACTGGTGTATGTTGATATCTTTTGTTTGTGAATGTACTAGTTTATGTGAATGTACTAGTTTGTGTGAATGTAGTTGTGTGTTTAAATCTAATGGTGTGAATGAATGAACTGGTGTCCGAGGATGTACTGGTAAAAGTGAATTTGCTGTTGTATGTGAATGTACTTGTGTGTGTGTGTGACGTTACTGAGTTTCATTGATATTCTGGTTTACGTGAATGTCGTCGACGATGTGTATGAATGTATATGAATGAAGTGGTGTTTGATTCTTCTCGTGTATGTGAGTACTGATGTTTATGACTGTATTGATGAGTATCGGTATTTTGATGTGTAGAAAAGTTTTAGTTTATATGGACGTGATAGTGTGTATGAATGTAAAGATGTGTATTGGTTTGATGTGTATAGATGGTGGGGTTAGTGTTAGGACCCGGGAGAGATCTCGGGGCCCCCGTGTTGTTATTTCGTAGTTCGGGCCCCCCTTAACTATGGCCTCTTGCACCTCTCCACCAGCCCCCACTCAGGAGTAATTGACTGAACCCATTACATTGCCATCTTGTCAAGGTATTCCAATAATTTATAATTCAGCACTTGGCCTTTTTAATATTGCCTAATTAATTTACCTGTGCGCTTGATAGTTATGATAAAATTCCTAGTTGAAGCCAGGGATGGAAATATACAGTATAGATAGCTAGAGAGAAATAGGTAATACAGTTTTGATTTCTTGCTGTATCGTTCGTTGAATAATGTTTCCATTATTGATTCTTTTGTATGGATGATTATCCTTTTACTTCATACAGCTAACATAAATTTCTCAAGTAGATTTATTTTGACTACGATTTTTTTTTCCCTCCGTAACCCAGCAAATGCACTACAACATAGCAAGTCTGCCGTGTTTGCCCCTTGCCGCGTCATTCCGGATACGAATATTGATTTAGCCAACTCTTTATAATCGTAATATCCCTGTAACCTTATTTGGAAGACCTTTGTCTAACATAGTTTGTAGACATAGCATTTGCTTGCCCATGAAAACGAGGCAAGAATGTAAGGGTGAGATTGGCTGCTCCATCACGTGTATCCAAACGTGTCATTAATGTGCTTTACCTCTGCAAACCTCTGAACCCATACAGACTGCGGCCTCGTTCGCCACGTCTACCTCGTCAGACTCAGCAGGCCAGCAGCAGCAGGAGCAGCAGCAGGAGGCAGCGCTGGGAGGGAAGAAAAAGGGGAGGATCCACTCTAAGAAGTCAATCAAAGTGAACTTAGTCGGAGGCAAGCGGTACCTCTGGTGTGCCTGTGGCTACAGTAAGAACCAGGTGAGCCACCTCGTGCAGTCTGTGTGGGTGATATTATTTTGATTTCAACTCGTGCTCAACTCGTTAAAGACTCGTATTTCTGGGGAAAAAAATCCAGATATACACGACTTTGAATTAAAGTTGCTGTCCTACTCTGGTGATATCCAAGTAGATTTTTTTCCGTACATTATTAACTACATCGGTCTTTAAAAACATCGTTTAGTAAATGATGTTTATATGCTTATATAAGATCCTGGATATAGTTTTTATTTTTATAACTCGATACTCATCCGTTAAAGATTCCTGATCAAAAATAATTATAAAACATTTGACGATTCTCGACTTGTTTATGTGTTTGCCTATTTTTATATTAATTACTACTCTACCTGTCAATTGATAAGATGATAATGTGTTCTTTGGATGCTTATATACCAACCTGTATGTATGTTTCAGCCGTTCTGTGACGGGACGCATTTGTGGAGTAGGTTCCGTCTCAAGATCAAGCAGCACCCCGTGCTGTTCAAGGCCCCGAAGGACATGCAAGCCTCCCTCTGCTTGTGCAAGCAGACCAACAAGCCCCCTTACTGCGACGGTACTCACCGCAGGAAGGACATTCAGGAGGCCGTCATAGACGAGCTACCCTGAGGACGTAGTGGTCAGTTGCTGAGTAGCGTAGACTAATACAGGGTCGAATGTAGAAGCTGATCCTTCAGTAGTGTCGAGGGGAAGTACACAGGTCTCCGCCTATTAGAAAATTGCCTTTGTTTGTGAACATCAAATATATATATTAATAGGATTAGCGTAAAACCAATGCTTAAACTTGAATTATATGATCATTTTTAGCCGTAAATGAACGAGTTGGTTTAGCACGTTGCGTACGGGTACAGCCTAGGATTGTGGTTTTGACATCGCCAGAGAGTGGGTTGGTATGTGATAGATGCTGCGGGAGCAGCACAATACCTCATTGGTAAAATGGGGGCATTATTGATAATACTGTACATATTAAACGAGTGATAGTATTTGCTGATGCAAAACTATGATAATTGCATGTCCTACATGTGAAAAAAAAATGTGATCCAGCTTCGCGTGGAACCCAGCCCGCCATGATGTGGCTGGTTCCTGTAATCTAAACGCTCGACACTGCTAAAAGTTCTGCTTACACAAGGCATCAGTACTGGGCTAAGATTTTTAACTATACAACTCTCATGGATTATAGTGGGCTGTTGGAGGTTCGGTTCGTTGTTGCCAGGGTTTATTGGAGGAATATCTAAATTGTTGGTAGCTTATCCACGGTTGTATATAGGAAAGTACCGTGTGGTAGATATTTTGGGTGGCCAAGTGATTTTTCATCGCTTGGGGCCTCGTAATTAGAATTCAGGCAATGGTAATTTTGTAAGTATTGATTTTTAAGTCGTTTTCGGTGGAGTAAAATTTGTCAGCAGTGCTTCATGATATATATATATATATATATATATATATATATATATATATATATATATAGGAAAGGATCACAAATTTGCGCGTGATCAAGTATATTACAATGAGCCACGGGGAAAATGAAACAATAAGTTCCCAAGTGCACTTTCGTGTAATAATCACATCATCAGGGGAGACACCTAGCTTCGTCTCTTCGTTGTATATCAACTGACTCTGACTCATATTTCTTGTATCTCCCCTGATGATGTGATTATTACACGAAAGTACACTTGGGAACTTATTGTGTTTAATTTTCCCCGTGGACTCATGGGAGTATATATATATATATATATATATATATATATATATATATATATATATATATATATATATATATATATATATATACACACACACACACACACACACACACCGTTATAGTAATAAGTTGCGAATATATTGTTACAATTTGCAGGAAGGGAAGAATTGTAAATGAAATACGGAAAGTTGTAAAAAACTGAATTTTAATCATGTACATAACATAAAAAAAAGAGCCCATACCTTTTCATCCAATCAGCAAACTTTTCCATAACTTCCTTATAAAATAATGTTCTGGTTTTTACGAATAGAAACAAAAGACTAGCGTTTGGTAGAATCCGCCATGTCGACTTGTGAAAGATGGTCGTGGTGTGCCGTACGTGTTTGTTCGCAACGGTTGTAGGAAGTGGACTGCATGTCAGCAGACATTCAGCCTCGTCTTAATAGCCTGCTGCGTTTACAGTCGGGTATTCATGGCTGTTTCATGGATCAGTTTGTAGTGACGAGAGAGAGGGGAGCATTCGAAAACGCAACGTGATTTGTAACGCGAGCGTGGGAGTTGATGGTGGGAAACATACGATTTTGCTGCAGATAAATAAAGTTTAAGGTGATAAACATTTGACTGTTTAACTGGAGAGAGCATTTTCTACATTACAGCTATGTATGTCAGATGAAATGTGCCTTTTTTGCGGTTAGTGAAGAGCATGTAGCTTTGGTTACATATATAAATGTAAAGTTGCATATAACTAAAATGCTTGAAAACAAGCTGTTATTGTATTTTTTCCTGTTATACTATTACGCTGTTGATATTTTACATGTTATGAATTTTAAAGAAGAATTGTGCCAGAGGATTTTTGGCACATTTAAAGAGAAGGACCAGACGTTATTTGTAGTAGCATAAGCTAATTTCAGATAAGGACAGACTTGTAAGCCAATATATGACTTGTACGTAATAAAATGGCCAAACTGTTGTTGAATTAATTCTTACTCAAACTGTAAAGGTGAAGAACCTACATAAATATATATATATATATATATATATATATATATATATATATATATATATATATATATATATATATATATATATATATTCCTATGAGTCCACGGGAAAATGAAACGCGATAAGTTACCAAGTGCACTTTTGTGTCATACTCGCATCATCAGGGTAGATACAAGAAAGAAATTTTAAGTCAGTTGATATGCAACGAAGAGACGTAGCTAGGACTCCATTTGGTAAACAAGTGACACTTGCTTACCAAATGGCGTTCTACTACGTCTCTTCGTTGTATATCAACTGACTTAAATTTCTTGTATTTCCCCTGATGATGTGATTATTACACGAAAGTGCACTTGGGAATTTATTGTGTTTCATTTCCCCTTGGACTCGTAGGAATACACTTGGATCACGCGCTAAATTGTGATCCTTTCCAATATATATATATATATATATATATTATTTTTTTTTTTTTTTATTTTTTTTTTTTTTATACTTTGTCGCTGTCTCCCGCGTTTGCGAGGTAGCGTCTTCTGTTTCTAAAAAAATATATATTTATATATATGGGTATTATTAGATTTTGTGTAAAATGACATGCATTCGAAGGAAGTGGGTGTGAACGTGCAGAGAGGCATGGTAGGTGGAAATTTTAATATTTTCTTCGTGGAGGCGAGCATGTTAGCTTGAGCTGGGTCTGGTTAAAGAGGAAATAATGTAAGAGAGTGAGTGAGCTTGAACAAGAATCCTGGATGTAGAAATGCCAAGAGAAACTGAGTGAAAACTGGCATGAGGTTAAGGTAAACGAGTGAAGGGGAGTGGTATGTATTCATGGAAGCATTTCCTCACATGGGTAAATTGCGTGTCATTCAGGTGGGATGTGGACGTTAGCGACTGGCGAGATGATAAGAGAAGGGTTATGCATGTTGTCTGCAGGTGTGTGTGTGTGATTGGTAATTCAAAGTAAATTGATAGGAAGTCGAGAAAGTTGTCGAAAAAAAAGATGGTACATGTGTAACCAAAATGTAACTTGTAATTGACTGAATAATATCGTAAGTTATGAAGGGAACAGGGTTACTGTGGTTAAATACTGTAATTTATAAAGTGGTTTTGATTATACTATTACTGGTCAGTCTTACTATAAAACGCAAAACTGTGCTCAAAGAAGATATTGAACTCATTAATGCTTAAGTTCATTAGCTTTTCATGGAACGCGTGTGGCGCCAGAGTAGAGCGTTGATGGTGTGGTATTTCCCACGACAGTAAACTATCGTGGCGTAAAAAGAAAAAAAAAAATGGCCATGTAATTCTAGAGTCAAGTTTGTCAGTGGTCCGTCCTTGAGGCAGGAAGGCCTTGGTTGTTGTTGTCTGCATCACCTGCTATGGCCTTCAGCACCCCTATCTCTCTGACGGGTTTAGCGAGCCAAATAAATTTCCTATGCGAGGGCTCATGGTTTTTTAATAAAGGATGGTTTTTAACGTGAAGTGATTAACGTGTTCAACAATCAGAAGGAAACTGGTGAATTGAATAAACCTAATAAACATGTTTTTTAATGAATAGTGCAAGAGTGAATGAACAAATAGAATAAATGAAAAAAAATTGAAAAAAGGACTTGAAAGGTATGACCAAGGAAGATAAAGAGTATGGAAATGTGACTATCCATACTGACGTGAAGAACATCTTACCATTTAGAAAACACTCGTTGGCCTTGTTTTAGTTGGGTCGGTTAATGACAGATGGCGCCATGGCTGTCTTCTGTCGTCTATAATAATGTTTACGTCGCTTGCTGTTGACCTCCCATGGGATTTAGTATGTCTCCTTGTGGATCTCTTGGATGTGTTGTTTGCTTAAGATGCCACCACTTTCTTAACGAATGATCTCGGTCAGCAACGGGGCAAATAATTGTGTTCTAGATGAACAGTGAGAGAATGCCACAAAATAAAATGCATTGAAATCAGAATCTGTTAAGGAATATATATACCTTGGCATACTTATAACGCTAAGGTTCTCTGATTTTGAACCTCACTTCAGTACAAGGAAATGCTGCAAATGTGATAGAGATCCTACTACATGATAGACTCAGCACAAAATATATCAAAACCGAGAATGAAATAACAGTTGGTTAGATATAAGATAAACAAATAATTTTCTTACAAGTATTGCTAATGATCCATATTTAGTAATATATATATATATATATATATATATATATAAGAAATATATATATCCGTTGTCATTACCTATAAAAGAAAAACATTTTCCACTATTACTGAGTTTAGTTGGGTCGGTCAATATCATTTGGCGCTGTGGATAGCAGCACATGAAATTGAAAACATGTCGTTAACCTTCGTTACTTTGTGTCTTCCCTGGAAATAATCAACCGAAATGAACAAAGTGTCACGTCATGGCCATATTGTGAGGTAGGTGGGGGTCGCGACGTCCACTTATTCCTTAACTCGAGAACGTACTTAAGACTCTTGTCTTGGGAACCATGAAGAAACGGGAAGAATTCTGATCACTCATCTAGGAGGGCAGGTGTTTGTGGGGAATTTTTTTTTGTCCACTGACTCTGTGCTTTGTGAATAAAGTATTTTTTTTTTCAGATAGGGTTATTCTATTCAGGCAATATTTCTATCAATAAAAAAGATAGGCGGGCTTTTTTTTTTTTTTATACAAGTTGGGGCTTCGTGTCAACTAAACTTCGAAAAGTGTCACCAAAATGGTTTCATATTTTCTTGATAAACATTTTGTCCATTTGATATTACAATGTAATTTGAAGTTGTTTTTGTAGATAATTGCGGTATTTTTATTCTTCTCAAGAGACAAAATACTATTTGGGACATTCATACTCGCTAAGTTTTGAAAAGGTAATCACAACTGTATAAATTTCAAGAAAAAACACAAGACCACGAAAGGGAAAGTCATTCCGTACAGTATGGAACAAAAAATTCATAATAAATAAACATTGAAACTCCAAGTTTACTGAAGATCACCTTCAATAGGTTTTCTTTGAATCATTATTTACCCATTTTCTTTTAGCAGCAAACAATAACAACAAATATGGCGGCCACCCGTATAAGCTCACGTTTACCGGGTTTATTGAACTCGCGAACTATATCCTCTGTAAGTACCTTTGCATTGATATTTCTTATGGAAGTGCTACGTTGTCTGATTTATATTTATTAATTCAATTTGGGTAATTAAGGTGTTTTCTAAACTTTGAATCAGTTAATGACGTTAGACTGCTAATAGCAGGTGTTGATGTTACGAATTATGAAGGGTACCTAACTAGGTTACCTTCACGTAGGAAAGTTGTTGATATTATTCTGTAATGGTTGTATTATATGAAGAGAATAGAATGTAATATATGGAGCCTGAGTTTTGATAATCCATTCATCAATATGTGGTGAAGGGGATATTGGTGAGGGTTATGTATATCGTGGAACGTATGGGACGAACACTCGTATTAATTTCAACAAAACACATGTAAACTTCTCTCTTCGTGGTTTTGAGGTTACTTGAAAATTATGTATCTTATGGTCTGCAGTTACAATCCACCACGTACTACATAAATGGATTTTATTACCTGCTTGACCATTGAAATTTGATGAGAATTTGTAGGAATCACGAAAACCTATGGAAAATTCGTTTAACGTCTCCTTAGAAGCTTGAAATTGCCAGTTTTCTCTGTTGCAAATGATTTATGAAAGACATTTTTCTTTGGCAGTTATGTGGGTCTTATTCTTGAATATTCGCTCCAAGTGTTTACGAGCAATCAATGGCTTTTCATGCATTTGCTGCTCACTAAAGCAAGAAATAGCATAACTGTTCCATCCGACTCAAAATTTCTTCATCCTATGACACAGTGCTTATATATATATATATATATATATATATATATATATATATATATATATATATATATACATGGAAAAGTCTTTGGAGCCTGGATGTGGATAGGGAACTATGGTTTTGTAGCATGTGGATGGCAACTAGAGAATGGATGTGAGTGGATATGGCCATTCTCTGTATGTTTCCCAGTGCTACATCACTATCGTAGTGGGCGGTAATGATGGCCCATCCACATATATATATATATATATATATATATATATATATATATATATATATATATATATATATATATATGTATCTTTTCTTTCAAACTATTCACCATTTCCTGTGTTAGCGAGGTAGCGTTAAGAACAGAGGACTGGGCCTTTGAGGGAATATTCTCACCTGGCCCCCTTCCCTGTTCCTTCTTTTGGAAAATTAAAAAAAACGAGAGGGGAGGATTTCCAGCCCCCCGCTCCCTCCCCTTTTAGACGCCTTCTATGACACGCAGGGATTACGTGAGAAGTATTCTTTGTCCTTTATCCCCAGGGATATATATATATATATATATATATATATATATATATTTTTTCTTTTTTGCTGTCTCCCGCGTTTGCGAGGTAGCGCAAGGAAACAGACAAAAGAAATGGCCCAACCCACCCCCATACACATGTATATACATATGTCCACACACGCAAATATACATACCTACACAGCTTTCCATGGTTTACCCCAGACGCTTCACATGCCCTGATTTAATCCACTGACAGCACGTCAACCCCAGTATACCACATCGATCCAATTCACTCTATTCCTTGCCCTCCTTTCACCCTCCTGCATGTTCAGGCCCCGATCACACAAAATCTTTTTCACTCCATCTTTCCACCTCCAATTTGGTCTCCCACTTCTCCTCGTTCCCTCCACCTCCGACACATATATCCTCTTGGTCAATCTTTCCTCACTCATTCTTTCCATGTCCCCAAACCATTTCAAAACACCCTCTTCTGCTCTCTCAACCACGCTCTTTTTATTTCCACACATCTCTCTTACCCTTACGTTACTTACTCGATCAAACCACCTCACACCACACATTGTCCTCAAACATCTCATTTCCAGCACATCCATCCTCCTGCGCACAACTCTATCCATAGCCCACGCCTCGCAACCATACAACATTGTTGGAACCACTATTCCTTCAAACATACAGATTTTTGCTTTCCGAGATAATGTTCTCGACTTCCACACATTCTTCAAGGCTCCCAGGATTTTCGCCCCCTCCCCCACCCTATGATCCACTTCCACTTCCATGGTTCCATCCACTGCCAGATCCACTCCCAGATATCTAAAACACTTTACTTCCTCCATATATATATATATATATATATATATATATATATATATATATATATATATGTGTGTGTGTGTGTGTGTGCGCATATATATATATATATATATATATATATATATATATATATATATATATATATATATATATTTTTTTTTTTTGCTTTGTCGCTGTCTCCCGCGTTTGCGAGGTAGCGCAAGGAAACAGACGAAAGAAATGGCCCAACCCACCCCCATACACATGTATATACATACGTCCACACACGCAAATATACATACCTACACAGCTTTCCATGGTTTACCCCAGACGCTTCACATGCCCTGATTCAATCCACTGACAGCACGTCAACCCCGGTATACCACATCGCTCCAATTCACTCTATTCCTTGCCCTCCTTTCACCCTCCTGCATGTTCAGGCCCCGATCACACAAAATCTTCTTCACTCCATCTTTCCACCTCCAATTTGGTCTCCCTCTTCTCCTCGTTCCCTCCACCTCCGACACATATATCCTCTTGGTCAATCTTTCCTCACTCATTCTCTCCATGTGCCCAAACCATTTCAAAACACCCTCTTCTGCTCTCTCAACCACGCTCTTTTTATTTCCACACATCTCTCTTACCCTTACGTTACTTACTCGATCAAACCACCTCACACCACACATTGTCCTCAAACATCTCATTTCCAGCACATCCATCCTCCTGCGCACAACTCTATCCATAGCCCACGCCTCGCAACCATACAACATTGTTGGAGTTTGAATGGAGAAAAACTGGAGGAAGTGAAGTGTTTTAGATATCTGGGAGTGGATCTGGCAGCGGATGGAACCATGGAAGCGGAAGTGGATCATAGGGTGGGGGAGGGGGCGAAAATCCTGGGGGCCTTGAAGAATGTGTGGAAGTCGAGAACATTATCTCGGAAAGCAAAAATGGGTATGTTTGAAGGAATAGTGGTTCCAACAATGTTGTATGGTTGCGAGGCGTGGGCTATGGATAGAGTTGTGCGCAGGAGGATGGATGTGCTGGAAATGAGATGTTTGAGGACAATGTGTGGTGTGAGGTGGTTTGATCGAGTGAATAACGTAAGGGTTAGAGAGATGTGTGGAAATAAAAAGAGCGTGGTTGAGAGAGCAGAAGAGGGTGTTTTGAAGTGGTTTGGGCACATGGAGAGGATGAGTGAGGAAAGATTGACCAAGAGGATGTATGTGTCGGAGGTGGAGGGAACAAGGAGAAGAGGGAGACCAAATTGGAGGTGGAAAGATGGAGTGAAAAAGATTTTGTGTGATCGGGGCCTGAACATGCAGGAGGGTGAAAGGAGGGCAAGGAATAGAGTGAATTGGAGCGATGTGGTATACCGGAGTTGACGTGCTGTCAGTGGATTGAAGCAGGGCATGTGAAGCGTCTGGGGTAAACCATGGAAAGCTGTGTAGGTATGTATATTTACGTGTGTGGACGTATGTATATACATGTGTATGGGGGGGGGGTTGGGCCATTTCTTTCGACTGTTTCCTTGCGCTACCTCGCAAACGCGGGAGACAGCGACAAAGTATAATAAATAAATATATATATATATATATATATATATATATATATATATATATATATATATATATATATATATATATATATAGGGGATTAAGAATACTTCCCACGTATTCCCTGCGTGTCGTAGAAGACGACTAAAAGGGGAGGGAGCGGGGGGCTGGAAATCCTCCCCTCTCTTTTTTTCTAATTTTCTAAAAGAAGGAACAGAGGGGGGCCAGGTGAGGATATTCTAAAAAAGGCCCAGTCCTCTGTTCTTAACGCTACCTCGCTAACGCGGGAAAAGGCGAATAGTTTAAAAGAAGAAAAGATATATATATATATATATATATATATATATATTTTTTTTTTTTTTTATACTTTGTCGCTGTCTCCCGCGTTTGCGAGGTAGCGCAAGGAAACAGACGAAAGAAATGGCCCCCCCCCCCCCATACACATGTATATACATACGTCCACACACGCAAATATACATACCTACACAGCTCTCCATGGTTTACCCCAGACGCTTCACATGCCCTGCTTCAATCCACTGACAGCACGTCAACCCCGGTATACCACATCGCTCCAATTCACTCTATTCCTTGCCCTCCTTTCACCCTCCTGCATGTTCAGGCCCCGATCACACAAAATCTTTTTCACTCCATCTTTCCACCTCCAATTTGGTCTCCCTCTTCTCCTTGTTCCCTCCACCTCCGACACATATATCCTCTTGGTCAATCTTTCCTCACTCATCCTCTCATGTGCCCAAACCACTTCAAAACACCCTCTTCTGCTCTCTCAACCACGCTCTTTTTATTTCCACACATCTCTCTTACCCTTACGTTACTCACTCGATCAAACCACCTCACACCACACATTGTCCTCAAACATCTCATTTCCAGCACATCCATCCTCCTGCGCACAACTCTATCCATAGCCCACGCCTCGCAACCATACAGCATTGTTGGAACCACTATTCCTTCAAACATACCCATTTTTGCTTTCCGAGATAATGTTCTCGACTTCCACACATTCTTCAAGGCCCCCAGGATTTTCGCCCCCTCCCTCACCCTATGATCCACTTCCGCTTCCATGGTTCCATCCGCTGCCAGATCCACTCCCAGATATCTAAAACACTTCACTTCCTCCAGTTTTTCTCCATTTAAACTCACCTCCCAATTGACTTGACCCTCAACCCTACTGTACCTAATAACCTTGCTCTTATTCACATTTACTCTTAATTTTCTTCTTCCACACACTTTTCCAAACTCAGTCACCAGCTTCTGCAGTTTCTCACATGAATCAGCCACCAGCGCTGTATCATCAGCGAACAACAACTGACTCACTTCCCAAGCTCTCTCATCCCCAACAGACTTCATACTCGCCCATCTTTCCAAAACTCTTGCATTTACCTCCCTAACAACCCCATCCATAAACAAATTAAACAACCATGGAGACATCACACACCCCTGCCGCAAACCTACATTCACTGAGAACCAATCACTTTCCTCTCTTCCTACACGTACACATGCCTTACATCCTCGATAAAAACTTTTCACTGCTTCTAACAACTTTCCTCCCACACCATATATTCTTAATACCTTCCACAGAGCATCTCTATCAACTCTATCATATGCCTTCTCCAGATCCATAAATGCTACATACAAATCCATTTGCTTTTCTAAGTATTTCTCACATACATTCTTCAAAGCAAACACGTGATCCACACATCCTCTACCACTTCTGAAACCACACTGCTCTTCCCCAATCTGATGCTCTGTACATGCCTTCACCCTCTCAATCAGTACCCTCCCACATAATTTACCAGGAATACTCAACAAACTTATACCTCTGTAATTTGAGCACTCACTCTTATCCCCTTTGCCTTTGTACAATGGCACTATGCACGCATTCCGCCAATCCTCAGGCACCTTACCATGAGTCATACATACATTAAATAACCTTACCAACCAGTCAACAATATAGTCACCCCCTTTTTTAATAAATTCCACTGCAATACCATCCAAACCCGCTGCCTTGCCGGCTTTCATCTTCCACAAAGCTTTCACTACCTCTTCTCTGTTTACCAAATCATTTTCCCTAACCCTCTTTGCACACCACCTCGACCAAAACACCCTATATCTGCCACTCTATCATCAAACACATTCAACAAACCTTCAAAATACTCACTCCATCTCCTTCTCACATCACCACTACTTGTTATCACCTCCCCACTTGCGCCCTTCACCGAAGTTCCCATTTGCTCCCTTGTCTTATATATATATATATATATATATATATATATATATATATATATATATATGTGTGTGTGTGTACATGTAGGAAGAGAGGAAAGTGATTGGTTCTCAGTGAATGTAGGTTTGTGGCAGGGGTGTGTGATGTCTCCATGGTTGTTTAATTTGTTTATGGATGGGGTTGTTAGGGAGGTAAATGGAAGAGTTTTGGAAAGAGGGGCAAGTATGAAGTCTGTTGGGGATGAGAGAGCTTGGGAAGTGAGTCAGTTGTTGTTCGCTGATGATACAGCGCTGGTGGCTGATTCATGTGAGAAACTGCAGAAGCTGGTGACTGAGTTTGGTAAAGTGTGTGGAAGAAGAAAGTTAAGAGTAAATGTGAATAAGAGCAAGGTTATTAGGTACAGTAGGGTTGTGGGTCAAGTCAATTGGGAGGTGAGTTTGAATGGAGAAAAACTGGAGGAAGTGAAGTGTTTTAGATATCTGGGAGTGGATCTGGCAGCGGATGGAACCATGGAAGCGGAAGTGGATCATAGGGTGGGGGAGGGGGCGAAAATTCTGGGGGCCTTGAAGAATGTGTGGAAGTCGAGAACATTATCTCGGAAAGCAAAAATGGGTATGTTTGAAGGAATAGTGGTTCTAACAATGTTGTATGGTTGCGAGGCGTGGGCTATGGATAGAGTTGTGTGCAGGAGGATGGATGTGCTGGAAATGAGATGTTTGAGGACAATGTGTGGTGTGAGGTGGTTTGATCGAGTGAGTAACGTAAGGGTAAGAGAGATGTGTGGAAATAAAAAGAGCGTGGTTGAGAGAGCAGAAGAGGGTGTTTTGAAGTGGTTTGGGCACATGGAGAGAATGAGTGAGGAAAGATTGACCAAGAGGATATATGTGTCGGAGGTGGAGGGAACGAGGAGAAGAGGGAGACCAAATTGGAGGTGGAAAGATGAAGTGAAAAAGAATTTGTGTGATCGGGGCCTGAACATGCAGGAGGGTGAAAGGAGGACAAGGAATAGAGTGAATTGGAGCGTTGTGGTATACCGGGGTTGACGTGCTGTCAATGGATTGAATCAAGGCATGTGAAGCATCTGGGGTAAACCATGGAAAGCTGTGTAGGTATGTATATTTGCGTGTGTGGACGTATGTATATACATGTGTATGGGAGGGGTTGGGCCATTTCTTTCGTCTGTTTCCTTGCGCTACCTCACAAACGCGGGAGACAGCGACAAAGTATAAAAAAAAAAAAAAAAAAAAAAAAAAAAATAAATATATATATATATATATATATATATATATATATATATATATATATATATAAAAGACCTCATGCACATATACATAAATATACATACACATATGCAGACATATACATACACACACATGTACATATTCTTGCTTACTTGCCTTCATCTATTCCTGTAGCTCTCTCTCTCTCTCTCTCTCTCTCCCCCCCCACCCCGTCCTGCAGGAAACAGCGTCACTACCCCCTGCTTTAGTGAGGTAATGCCAGGAAAACAGACAAAAAAGGCCACATTCATTCACACACACACACACACACACACATATATATATATATATATATATATATATATATATATATATATATATATATATATATATATATATATTTTTTTTTTTTTTTTTTTTTTTCATACTATACGCCATTTCCCGCATTAGCGAGGTAGCGTTGAGAACAGAGGACTGGGCCTTTGAGGAAATATTCTCACCTGGCCCCCTTCTCTGTTCCCTCTTTTGGAAAATTAAAAAAAATATATATATATATATATATATATATTTTTTTTTTCTTTTTTTTTTTTTGCCGCTGTCTCCCGCGTTTGCGAGGTAGCGCAAGGAAACAGACGAAAGAAATGGCCCAACCCACCCCCATACACATGCCTTGATTCAATCAACTGACAGCACGTCAACCCCGGTATACCACATCGCTCCAATTCACTCTATTCTTTGCCCTCCTTTCACCCTCCTGCATGTTCAGGCCCCGATCACACAAAATCTTTTTCACTTCATCTTTCCACCTCCAATTTGGTCTCCCTCTTCTCCTCGTTCCCTCCACCTCCGACACATATATCCTCTTGGTCAATCTTTCCTCACTCATTCTCTCCATGAGACCAGACCATTTCAAAACACCCTCTTCTGCTCTCTCAACCATGCTCTTTTTATTTCCACACATCTCTCTTACCCTTACGTTACTTACTCGATCAAACCACCTCACACCACACATTGTCCTCAAACATCTCATTTCCAGCACATCCATCCTCCTGCGCATAACTCTATCCATGGTCCAAGCCTCGCAACCATACAACATTGTTGGAACCACTATTCCTTCAAACATACCCATTTTTGCTTTCCGAGATAATGTTCTCGACTTCCACACATTCTTCAAGGCTCCCAGAATTTTCGCCCCCTCCCCCACCCTATGATCCACTTCCACTTCCATGGTTCCATCCGCTGCCAGATCCACTCCCAGATATCTAAAACACTTCACTTCCTCCAGTTTTTCTCCATTCAAACTCACCTCCCAATTGAATTGACCCTCAACCCTACTGTACCTAATAACCTTGCTCTTATTCACATTTACTCTTAACTTTCTTCTTTCACACACTTTACCAAACTCAGTCACCAGCTTCTGCAGTTTCTCACATGAATCAGCCACCAGCGCTGTATCATCAGCGAACAACAACTGACTCACTTCCCAAGCTCTCTCATCCCCAACAGACTTCATATATATATATATATATATATATATATATATATATATATATATATATATATATATATATATATATATAAGACCTCATGCACATATACATAAATATACATACACATATGCAGACATATACATACACACACATGTACATATTCTTGCTTACTTGCCTTCATCCATTCCTGTAGCTGCTGCTGGCCCCCCCCCCCCCCCCCCCCCCACCTGCAGGAAACATCGTCACTACCCCCTGCTTTAGCGAGGTAATGCCAAGAAAACAGACAAAAAAGGCCACATTCATTCACACTTGGTCTCTAGGTGTCATATCTAATGCAGGGAAACTACAGCTCCCTATCCACATCCAGGACCCACAGACCTTTCAGTGGTTTACCACAGATGTTTCACATGCCCTGGTTCAGTCCAAGAGGTCACAGTGGTGTGCAAGATGTAGTATATGTATATAACCATGAGGAAAATGATCACATTGTCAGAGGAGATACAAGAATGAGATAGAAGACATAGAACAATCAGTTGATATACAAGGAAGAGACGTAGCTAAGGTGCCATTAGTAAACAAGCATTACTGGAGGGTTATATTCGGGTCTGGCATAATGCTCGTCACAAACTTTTTATTATGTGGACAGGAAAGGGAACTGTTTACAAATTTCGCTTATGACAAAGCTATCGAGTTTGTTTAAACCTTCACTAATATTAACGTTACAATTCTTTGTTTATTCGATAATAACATATTCAGTGATATTTCTCATAGTAAAGGAGTTACTGTTAATTGCTGAATTTGTGTTACTCCAGTCAGTACAGTGGTCATAATTTTTAACATGATTAACAAAGCATTTTATTTTTGTCCTGTTCTGATACTTTATATATGTTGCTTAAGTCTAACATAAAAGATCCTTACCAGGCTGCCCAACATAAAACATATTACAGTTATTAAAAGGGATTCTGTATGCACAGCCTACAGAATTCTCTGGCGAGTTTTTGATTAAGTTATTCTTTGCAGTATTGTTATTGCTGAAGGCTACATTTATATTGATGGATTTAAGCACTCTGGGAAGTAATGTAAAATTATCACTAAAAAGAATTAAAAGATTCTTGGTATGAAGGGGAGGTTTGGGTTTATAAAATGATTTCATTTCCAACTTAAGGGACTTATCAATGAAAGATTTTGGATACTTTAACTTAGATCCAATAGAATCTATCTTCTTAAAACATCATCAGTAAATTGCGGACCACATGTACATAGTGCCCCCTCATGTGCGCGAGGTAGCGCTAGGAAAAGACAACAAAGGCCACATTCGTTCACTCAGTCTCTAGCTGTCATGAAATAATGCACCGAAACCACAGTTCCCTTTCCACATCCAGGCCCCACAGAACTTTCCCCAGACTCTTCACATGCCCTGGTTCAATCCATTGACAGCACATCAACACCGGTATCCCACATCATTCCAATTCACTCTATTCCTTGCACGCCATTCACCCTCCTGCATGTTCAGGCCCCTATCACTCAAAATCTTTTTCACTTTATCTTTCCACCACCAATTTGGTCTCCCACTTCTCCTCGTTCCCTCCACCTCTGACACATATATCCTCTTGGTCAATCTTTCCTCACTCATTCTCTTGCCTTGCAACCATATAACATAGTTGGAACCACTATTCCTTCAAACATACCCATTTTTGCTTTCCGAGATAATGTTCTCGACTTCCACACATTCTTCAACGCTCTCAGAATTTTCGCCCCCTCCCCCACCCTATGATTCACTTCTGCCTCCATGGTTCCATCTGCTGCCAAATCCACTCCCAGATATCTAAAACACTTTACTTCCTCCAGTTTTTCTCCATTCAAAATTACCTCCCAATTGACTTGTCCCGCAACCCTACTGTACCTATTAACCTTGCTCTTATTCACATTTACTCTCAGCTTTCTTCTTTCACACACTTTACCAAACTCAGTCACCAGCCTCTGCAGTTTCTCACACAAATCAGCCACCAGCGCTGTATCATCAGCGAACAACAACTGACTCATTTTCTAAGCCCTCTCATCCACAACAGACTGCATACTTGCCCCACTCTGCAAAACTCTTGCATTTACCTCCCTAACAACCCCCATCCATAAACAAATTAAACAACCATGGAGACATCACACACCTCTGCCGCAAACCTACATTCAGTGAGAACCAATCACTTTCCTCTATTCCTACGTGTACACATGCCTTACATCCTCGATAAAAACTTTTCACTGCTTCTAACAACTTGCCTCCCACACCATATACTCTTAATACCTTCCACAGAGCATTTCTATCAACTCTATCATATGCCTTCTCCAGATCCATAAATGCTACATACAAATCCATTTGCTTTTCTAAGTATTTCTCACATACATTCTTCAAAGCAAACACCTGATCCACACATCCTCTACCACTTCTGAAACCACACTGCTCTTCCCCAATCTGATGCTCTGTACATGTCTTCACCCTCTCAATCAATACCCTTCCATATAATTTACCAGGAATACTCACCAAACTTATACCTCTGTAATTGAGCACTCACTTTTATCCCCTTTGCCTTTGTACAATGGCACTATGCAAGAATTCCGCCAATCCTCAGGCACCTCACCATGAGACATACATACATTAAATAACCTTACCAACCAGTCAACAATACAGTCACCCCCTTTTATAATAAATTCCACTGCAATACCATCCAAACCCGCCAGATTGCCGGCTTTCATCTTCCGCAAAGCTTTTACTACCTCTTCTCTGTTTACCGAATCATTCTCCCTAGCCCTCTCACTTTGCACACCACCTAGACCAAAACACCTTATATCTGCCACTCTATCATCAAACACATTCAACAAACCTTCAAAATACTCACTCCATCTCCTTCTCACATCACCACTACTTGTTATCACCTCCCAATTAGCACCCTTCCCTCAAGTTCCCATTTGTTCCCTTGTCTTACGCACTTTATTTACCTCCTTCCAAAACATCTTTTTATTCTCCCTAAAATTTAATGATACTCTCTCACCCCAACTCACATTTGCCCTCTTTTTCACCTCTTGCACCTTTCTCTTGACCTCCTTCCTCTTTCTTTTATACATCTCCCAGTCATTTACATTATTTCACTGCAAAAATCGTCCAAATGCCTCTCTCTTCTCTTTCACTAATATTCTTACTTCTTCATCCCACCACTCGCCAATCTTTCTAATTTGCCCACCTGCCACACTTCTCATGCCACAAGCATCTTATTTATTTTATTATACTTTATTGCTGTCTCCCACATTAGCGAGGTAGCGCAAGAAAACAGACGAAAGAATGGCCCAACCCATCCACATACTGTATATACATACATGCCCACACATGCACATATACATACCTATACATTTTAACACATATACATATTTACATACACAGACATATACATATATACACATGTACATAATTCATACTTGCTGTCTTTATTCATTCCCGTCGCCACCCCGCCACACATGAAATAGCATCCCCCCCTCCCCCCGTGAGGTAGCGCTAGGAAAGGACTAAAGGCCACATTTGTTGACACTCAGTCTTTAGCTATTGTGTGTAATGCACTGAAACCACAGCTCCCTTTCCATATCTTGGCCCCACAAAACTTTCCATGGTTTACCCCAGACGCTTCACATGCCCTGGTTCAATCCATTGACAGCACGTCAACCCCGGTATACCATATTGTTCCAGTTCACTCTTTTCCTTGTGCGCTTTTCACTCTCCTGTATGTTCAGCCCATGATCACTCAAAACCATATAATATTGTTGGAACCACTACTCCTTCAAACATACCCATTTTTGCTCTCTGAGATAACGCTCTTGCCTTCCACACATTCTTCAATGCTCCCAGAACCTTCGCCCCCTCCCCCACCCTGTAACACACTTCCATGATTCCATACGCTGCCAAATTCACTCAAGGCAGTAGTTAAAAGAGTCAGAGCAGTCATCTTTCTTTGGAAAAGGCTGCACCAAGGGATGGTTCAAAGAGGAAGGAAAAATCATTTCCAAGTGGAATGAAAAGTCTGCATACAACATTGTAACAGGCAAGCAGTGACTGGAGCTCACTCAAAGGCAAACTTCTTTAGGACTCGAGAATGTATACTATATGATATACACTTTGTCCACCTGGAAGTAGGGAAGTACCTAGAAGACTTATGAATTAAGTGTAGCTGTCATTGCTTCAATAGGAGATGGGGGGTGGAGGGTTAGAAGCATCATCACCTTAAGTTGAATTAAAGGAAAATAAGGTACCAAAAAGATCTGCTTTGTCAGCTGGAGAGTAACTATAGATTAATCAGGTTGGAAGGGAGGGGAAAAGCTCGAATAACAAAAAACGTACAAAATATTTTTCATTGTAAGGATCAGAAAATTTTGTCATTAGAAGAAGAAGTCAAATGAGCAAACTTTATTTTTATGGTAAGCCTGATTAATAAAAACTAATTCTGAGAAGAAATGAAAGGAGACTGAAATCAGAGGAAAGGAACTTTTATGGTCCATTGCACTTTGTCCCTGATGTAAAAGGCATCAGAGCAACAGCACTCAAACCATGACTAGAGGGAAAACGATTCACCAGAATATTTGAAGGATTCCATCCCAGCCAGGATAATCTTCAATATGTGTTCAGCATTACATGAGACACCCTGGCCAGCAAAGCAATACATGTCCCATGGGATGCAGTACAAAATCCACAGAGGGATGACTGCTGATATCTCCCATTGGATGGGGTGTTATGGGTAGGGAACAGAATTAGTGAACTCATAGTAAAAAAAATCAAAAGTAAGATAAAAAGAGAGATGGAGAGTCATAGGAGAGTAGTCTTGATGGCTGGGAACTCGTGTTGGATGTATGATTAATTACTGCACATCATACAGGCAAGAAAAAGAAAGGACTAACCTTCACCAGAATCATCTCAAGAAAAACCTAATGCATTTTTGTATGATACATTGAAATCCCCTGCATACACGATTTCAGCACATGGATGTGAAGAAAGCAATAGTTTGGAGCAAAAAATTTCTCATGATAAGAGGGAATGGGGGGATATATATATACAAGTTTTTACCAAAGATGAAAGGCATGTGTACGAGCAGGAGGAGAGGAAAGTGACTGGTGAATGCAAGAGTTTTGGAGAGAGGGGCAAGTATGCAGCCTGTTCTAGATGAGAGGGCTTGGGAAGTCAGTCAGTTGTTGTTCACTGATGATATAGCGCTGGTGGCTGATTCGGGTGAGAAACTGGAGAAAGAAAGTTGAGAGTAAATGTGAATAAGAGCAAGGTTATTAGGTTCAGTAGGGTTGAGGGACAAATTAACTGGGAGGTAAGTTTGAATGGAGAAAAACTGGAGGAAGTAAAGTGTTTTAGATATCTGGGAGTGGACTTAGCAAAGGATGGAACCATGGAAGTGGAAGTGAGTCACAGGGTGGGTGAGGGGGCGAAAGTTCTGAAAGCGTTGAAGAAGGTGTGGAAAGCAAGAATGTTATCTTGGAGAACAAAAATGGGTATGTTTGAAGGAATGGTGGTTCCAACAATGTTATATGGTTGCAAGGTGTGGGCTATAGATAGAGTTGTGCGGAGGAGGGTGGATGTGCTGGAAATGAGATGTTTGAGGACAATATGTGGTGTGAGGTGGTTTGATCGAGTAAGTAATTAAAGGGTAAGAGTGATTTGTGGTAGTAAAAAGAGTGTGGTTGAGAGAGCAGAAGAGGGTGTTTTGAATTAGTTTGGTCACATGGAGAGAATGAGTGAGGAAAGATTGACAGAGAGGCCATATGTGTCAGAAGTGGAGGGAATGAGGAGAAGCGGGAGACCAAATTGGAGGTGGAAAGATGGAGTGAAAAAGATTTTGAGTGATCAGGGCCTGAACATGCCAGAGGGTGAAAGGCGTGCAAGGAATACAGTGAATTGGAACGATGTAGTATACCGGGGCCGACGTGCTGTCAGTGGATTGATCCAAGGCACGTGAAGCATCTGGGGTAAACCATGGAAAGTTTTGTGGGGCCTGGATGTGGAAAGGGAGCTGTGGTTTCGGTGCATTATGCATGACAGCTAGAGACTGAGTGTGAACGAATGTGGCCTTTGTTGTCTTTTCCTAGCGTTACCTCACACACATGCGGGAGGGAGGGGGTTTTCATTTCATGTGTGGCGGGGTGGCGACGGGAATGAATAAGGGCAGACAGTATGAATTATGTACATGTGTATATATGTATATGTCGGTGTGTGTGTATATATATGTATACGTTGAGATGTATAGTTATGTATATGTGCGTGTGTGGACGTGTATGTATATACATGTGTATGTGGGTGGGTTGGGCCATTCTTTCGTCTGTTTCCTTGCACTACCTCGCTAATGCAGGAGACAGTGACAAAGTATAATAAATATAAAAAATACCACGTGCATATTTCAACATTCACATTTCATTTATACAGGCAGAACTCTTTTTACGTGAATTAATGAAAAATAATCATAATTCATTGAAGATATAAATCCTGATACAAAAGATAGTGGTGCATATTCTTAAAGTGGGTACATTGGTGAGCCTGTAGATTCATCACACCAAAATGATTTATATGCATTCTCTTTGATGACCTGAGGATGGCTGTGATAGGAAATATTTTTCCATCTTTGGTTACAGGCTGACAGTGAACCCTATTGTTAACAAACAATCATTACTAGGGATTTTAAATGAAGGCAGGAGCCAATAAAATGTTGCAGAAAGAAGAAATATGTTTGTGAAAAGGAAATGAAAGTCCCAGATTTTCTTTGCATTGTTGGAGGCAGAAATTGTGATCCACTACATATGGTAATGTTTAGAAGTATTGTCATTAGAGCCAAAGCCCTGAAGCTATATATAAAACTGTTTTCTTACTAAGTTATGGATGTGTTATTAACACGAGTTTTTCATGATTATTAAAACATATATTGAGAGCTTTGTCATACAAGTTATTTCTTGCATAAGAAAGGAATGTAGAGTTGGAGGGTGGAACGAAGAGGTATGGTACATTTTTGTCATACATTAGTTGTTTCTTGTGTAAGAAAGGAATGTAGATTGGGAGGGTAGAATGAGAAGATATGGTATGTTTAATTAAGTGGTGAAGAGAGTTCAATGTGGAGCACATAAGTGGTCCTTTGGCCACTTGAAAATTAATTTGAAGAATATGTGCAAATATAGCTAAGTGGGAATAGTTTTGCAAGAAATGTGAAAAGATAAAAAGGACAGGTTGAGAGAGTAAATGCATAAAAGAGATGTCTCAGTGAAGGAAATGGTAGGTGTGTGTGGAAGTGGCTCTGCATCTGGTGGCTTGATGTATTGCATGAGGAAGTGAGTAGAATATGGATAGATAATTAGATTGACATGCTGATATCAGTAGTTAAACCTTTTGCATGATCAGCCTTTTTTATTTATTTCATTTATTTTGCTTTGTCGCCATCTCCCGCATCAGCGAGGTAGCGCAAGGAAACAGACGAAAGAATGGCCCAACCCGCCCACATACACATGTATATACATACACGTCCACACACGCAAATATACATACCTATGCATCTCAATGTACACATATATATACACACACACACATATACATATATACACAGGTACATAATTCATACTGTCTGCCTTTATTTGTTCCCATCGCCACCTCGCCACACATGGAATAAACAACCCCCTTCCCCCTCATGTGTGCGAGGTAGTGCTAGGAAAAGACACCAAAGGTCCCATTCGTTCACACTCAGTCTCTAGCTGTCATGTAATAATGCACCGAAACCACAGCTTCCTTTCCACATCCAGGCCCCACACAACTTTCCATGGTTTACCCCAGACGCTTCACATGCCCTGGTTCAATCCATTGACAGCATGTCGACCCCAGTATACCACATCGTTCCAATTCACTCTATTCCTTGCACGCCTTTCACCCTCCTGCATGCTCAGGCCCTGATCACTCAAAATCTTTTTCACTCCATCCTTACCCCTCCAATTTGGTCTCCCACTTCTCCTCGTTCCCTCCACCTCTAACACATATATCCTCTTGGTCAGTCTTTCCTCACTCATTCTCTCCATGTGACCAAACAATTTCAAAACACCCTCTTCTGCTCTCTCAACCACAATCTTTTTATTTCCACACATCTCTCTTACCCTTACATTACTTACTCGATCAAACCACCTCACACCACATATTGTCCTCAAACATCTCATTTCCAGCACATCCACCCTCCTGCGCACAACTCTATCCATAGCCCACGCCTCGCAACCATACAACATTGCTGGAACCATATTCCTTCAAACATACCCATTTTTGTTCTCCAAGATAACATTCTTGCTTTCCACACCTTTCCACACCATGTTTCCATCCGCTGCCAGATCCACTCCCAGATATCTAAAACACTTCACTTCCTCCAGTTTTTCTCCATTCAAACCCACCTCCCAATTGACCCGACCCCCAACCCTACTGTACCTAATAACCTTACTCTTACTCACATTTACTCTTAACTTTCTTCTTTCACACACTTTACCAAACTCAGTCACCAGCTTCTGCAGTTTCTTACATGAATCAGCCACCAGCGCTGTATCATCAGCGAACAACAACTGACTCACTTCTCAAGCTCTCTCATCCAGAACAGACTGCATACTTGCCCCTCTCCAAAACTCTTGCATTCACCTCCCTAACAACCCTATCCATAAACAAATTAAACAACCATGGAGACATCACACACCCCTGCCGCAAACCCACACTCACTGAGAACCAATCACTTTCCTCTCTTCCGACACGTACACATGCCTTACATCCTCGATAAAAACTTTTCACTGCTTCTAACAACTTGCCTCCCATACCATATATTCTTAAAACCTTCCACAGAGCATCTCTATCAACTCTATCATATGCCTTCTCCAGATCCATAAATGCTACATACAAATCCATTTGTTTTTCTAAGTATTTCTCACATACATTCTTCAAAGCAAACGCCTGATCCACACTTCCTCTACCACTTCTGAAACCACACTGCTCTTCCCCAATCTGATGCTCTGTACATGCCTTCACCCTTCCAGTCAATACCCTTCCATATAATTTACCAGGAATACTGAACAAACTTATACCTCTGTAATTTGAGCACTCACTCTTATCCCCTTTGCCTTTGTACAATGGCACTATGCAAGCATTCCGCCAATCCTCAGGCACCTCACCATGAATCATACATACATTAAATAACCTTACCAACCAGTCAACAATACAGTCACCCCCTTTTTTGATAAATTCCACTGCAATACCATCCAAACCTGCTGCCTTGCCGGCTTTCATCTTCCGTAAAGCTTTTACTACCTCTTCTCTATTTACCAAATCATTTTCCCTAAACCTCTCACTTTGAACACCACCTTGACCAAAACACCCTATATCTGCCACTCTATATCATCAAACACATTCAACAAACCTTCAAAACACTCACTCCATCTCCTTCTCACATCACCACTACTTGTTATCACCTCCCCATTAGCTCCCTTCACTGAAGTTCCCATTTGCTCCCTTGTCTTACGCACTTTATTTACTTCCTTCCAAAACATCTTTTTATTCTCCCTAAAATTTAATGATACTCTCTCACCCCAACTCTCATTTGCCCTCTTTTTCACCTTTTGCACCTTTCTCTTGACCTCCTGCCTCTTTTTTTTTTTTTTATACATCTCCTACTCATTTGCATTTTTTCCCTGCAAAAATCGTCCAAATGCCTCTCTCTTCTCTTTCACTAATAATCTTACTTCTTCATCCCACCACTCACTACCTTTTCTAATCAACCCACCTCTCACGCTTCTCATGCCACAAGCATCTTTTGCGCAAGCCATCACTGCTTCCCTAAATACATCCCATTCCTCCCCCACTCCCCTTACCTCCTTTGTTCTCACCTTTTTCCATTCTGTACTCAGTCTCTCCTGGTACTTCCTCACACAAGTCTCCTTCCCAAGCTCACTTACTCTCACCACTCTCTTCACCCCAACATTCTCTCTTCCTTTCTGAAAACCCCCACAAATCTTCACCTTCGCCTCCACAAGATAATGATCAGACATCCCTCCAGTTGCACCTCTCAACACATTAACATCCAAAAGTCTCTCTTTCGTGCGTCTATCAATTAACATGTAATCCAATAGCGCTCTCTGGCCATCTCTCCTACTTACATATGTATACTTATGTATATCTTGCTTTTTAAACCAGGTATTCCCAATCACCAGTCCTTTTTCAGCACATAAATCTACAAGCTCTTCACCATTTCCATTTACAACACTGAACACTCCATGTATACCAATTATTCCCTCAACTGCCACATTACTCACCTTTGCATTCAAATCACCCATCACTATAACCCGCTCTTGTGCGTCAAAACCACTAACACACTCATTCAGCTGCTCCCAAAACACTTGCCTCATGATCTTTCTTCTCATGCCCAGGTGCATATGCACCAATAATCACCCATCTCTCTCCATCAACTTTCAGTTTTACCCAAATCAATCTAGAATTTACTTTCTTACACTCTATCACATACTCCCACAACTCCTGATTCAGGAGTAGTGCTACTCCTTCCCTTGCTCTTGTCCTCTCACTAACCCCTGACTTTACTCCCAAGACATTCCCAAACCACTCTTCCCCTTTACCCTTGAGCTTCGTTTCACTCAGAGCCAAAACGTCCAGGTTCCTTTCCTCAAACATACTACCTATCTCTCCCTTTTTCTCATCTTGGTTACATCCACACACATTTAGACACCCCAATCTTAGCCTTCGAGGAGGATGAGCACTCCTCGTGTGACTCCTTCTTCTGTTTCCCCTTTTAGAAAGTTAAAATACAAGCCTTTTATCTTGCATAATCTTTTCCAGAGTGCTGCTGTGTATGCTAAACCTATAAAAGTGCCCAACATGGAATTGAAGGAGAGATATTGGCAGATGGAGTTTCATCAGAAGAACAAGGGGAAAATATATGATAAGAAGCCTTTTCGAATAACATTGAAAGCAGGGAAGAAGTACTTATGGTGTGCTTGTGGAAACAGCAAATCTCAGGTATGGCAATTAAGGAACTAGATGTGTGTCATGTTTATAACAAATATTATGCATAACTGTAATTTTCCCTTTATTGTGTACTAATTCATGAAAGACTTTCATGGTTCATTTTAATCACTGCATGTCAGACAGGCTCATTCATATTTGCTCATTTCTTAGATTGAAGAAGGCATTTATCTGTAATTATCTTTCATCTAAGCTAATAACCTTGCTTTTATTCATATTTACTCTCAGCTTCCTTTGTCACCAACTTCTGCAGTTTCTCACTTGAAAATTACTGTCACTCTTAGTATTTATCAGTCTAGTTCACTGTGTCCTGGGTTAGCGAGGTTGCTGCAGGAACAGGCGAAGAAAGGCCTAATTCGCTCACATCCATTCTCTATCTGTCATGTGAAATGCACTGAAATCATAGCTCCCTCTCCACAACCAGGTCCCACAGACCTCTCTGTGCATTCCCCTGACTGCTTCATGTGTTGTGGTTCAGTCCATTGACAGCATGTTACCACTTATATAACATATCTCATCATTTTCTGTACCATATCTCATCATTTTCCTCTAACCTTTGCACACCTTTCACAATCCTACATGTTCAGGGCTGGAGCACTTAAAATAGTTTTCAAGCCATCCTTCCATATCCAGTTTGGTGTCCCTCTTCTTGTTTCTTCCTCACCTGACACATTTGTCAGAAATGTCAGCCTGACCTCCCATATGTTCAGACAATATCAGCACACCCTCTTCAGTTCTTATTACCACACCTTTCTTTAACCCTTTTACTGCTTGCTTGATTAAACCACCTCAAACCACATATTGTCTTCAAATATTCCATTTCCAACAGATTCACCTTTCTATGCACATCCCCAACTATAGTTTATGCCTCCCATCAGAACAACATTGTTAGAACTGCTATGTCTTTAAACATGCATTTTTGCCCTCCCAGATAAGTCTCTCTTTCCATGCATACCTCCATGCTCCCAGAACCTTAATCTCCTATATGATCACATTAATGGAAGTTTGCTTTAAAATTTTTATAAACCTAAGCATTATGTTTCACCTCAGTGATAGCTATGTATGTTGTCCTAGTTGTAAATGATAGTGTTTAGAGTTTATGGACTGTGTATGTCAACAGACATGAGTGTTACAGTTACAGGGTTGATGAGCATTACTAATGCGTTTCTGATAAAAAGAAGAATATTATAAACGATATGCATGATTTGTGGTTTTGGTTTGGGAAAAATTATTAGGTTTCAGTACCTCAAGGTGATACTCTAGTTTTACTTAAGTATCCAAGCCTCACCCTGCCTTCTTGTGGTGACCTTGTTATTACACCCCTTGGGGGTGGGACTAAAGGGGAAGGCATTGCCCAACTACATCAGGGCAATACTTTTAAATTTAGACAAACATCTGAGGTGTGCTTTTTTTTTTTAACAATTGTGTAGCCTTGCTGCCTCTGGAAACACTGTGCTGGAGTTGCCCTCTGCCAGTGGACCTGTCAAAGGTGAGGCACAAAAGGCTAAGAAGCAGCACTGGAGTATACCAGTTATGCCAAGAACTAAAAGAGATGAGCAATTGAGGGTGATGGTGCTGAATGTGAGAGTAAAAGGAGGGAGCTTGTGAAAGGTTTAAATGTTTTAGCATGGATGTGCTAGGTATTGGGAAAACCCATATCCTTGGGCAGGATGTGTGGAACAAAAATGGAAATTTGAATGCAAGGTATGGGAAGGCATGGAAGGAGGTGTGGTATGGGCAGGAATGAATGAAATATTTGGATTAAAGGAAAAGAAGGATGTGCTATTCTGCTATCACCAAGAGTGTAGAAGGGTGTTACAGAGCATGAATGGAATGGATCAAGAATAGTGTGGTTGAAAGGAAAGCTTGGGATTGTGAAGTATTATGCATGGGTATGTGTGTATGTGCCTGTAAATATAAAGACTGTACAAGGTAAGGATGAAATGGAGCTTTTCTGGAGAAATTTGAATTACTGTATACATGAATGTGAATGAGAGGAATGTGTTCGTATTGTGTGATATGAATGCGAAAGTGAGATTTGATGAATTGGGTGATATCGTTGGTAAATGGGAGTGCCTGGAGTAAACGAGATGATCCACATATATCATGGATGAGAAATGATGAAAGAGAAGAGCAAAAGGCTGTGATTGACTATGTGGGAGTGGATGAAAGATCGAGAAAGGCCGTGCTAGAAGCTAGAGTCATTACAGGATTCTTTGGAGACTCTGACCATTTTGCTGTTCTTTTGGGGATAAGGATCAGGGAGAAGTGTAGGTATGGTGTAAGGAAGAACGGAGAGGTAAAAGTGTAGGCAAATAAAAAGATGATTCGGAAAAAATGCAAGCAGTATGAAAGGAAGGTAACTGAAAGCAATGGAAGTGAAGTGAATGTAGGGATGCAGTCATGTGTGAATGAAGTGTTTAAAATGTTTAGAGAAATACTATTAAAGGTTGATGTTTAGAGAAATACTATTAAAGGTTGATGAAATAGTAGTTGGGTACAAGGTAGTGAGATATAGGAATAAAAAGGGCAATGCATGGTGGACAGATGAGATCAGAAATGCTGTGGAAGAGAAGAAAAGGCATATGGTAGATTGCTCTAAAGGAGGAGGGAAGAATGCAAAATATGGAAGTGGAATGTTAAAAAGCAGATAGAGGAAAGCAAAGAAAGAATAGGTGAAGAATTTGGAAGTCAAGTGAAAAGATTTGGGATGATAAGAAACTATACTGGAAGGAGGTGGATGTAAGAGTGGAAATGTTAATGTGAGAAGTAAGGAAGAGGAGTTGTTGAATCAAAAGGAGGAAGTGAAAGGAAGAGGGAAAGTGTATTTTTAACTGATGAATGTAGGACAAGGGGAAGCAGCAGTTGTTATGTGCTTGGGTATGGAGGATGGAAGGAAGAGGATACAAGTGCAAGGGCCTATAGCAAAAAGGGAGGTAAGAAGGGCAATAATGAGGCTGAAGGTAGGAAAGGCACCTTGAGTGGATGGGATTATGGCCAAAATGGAGGAGACAGTGTGATAGAGTGGATGCATCTTATATGTAATTTATCATGGAAACAGAAGGTTGTGCCTGAGGATTGGGTGAAAGCTATTATCGTTCCTTTGTTCAAAGGAGAAGGTCCCAAGGATATTTGTAGCAATTATAGGGGAATAAGTATTAAAGCATCCAGGAAGAGTGTATGCAAGAATACACTGGTCAACAAAGATTTTGTCCCATGGAAAAAAAATATCTGTTTCTTATGTATTTTTGCACGTTGAATCCAAAGATGTTTTTAGAATTTCTCTATCACCCATGTTTTTTTGTTTTTGTTTTAGCATACTTGTATATCATTACATACCATAAATATGTACCCGTGCTCTACAGAGCATTTGAAACAAAATGTTTAATAGCTATTTTCATTGTTTGTTAAGTGCAGTAGCTTCTTTTTGAAAGCCCAAGTCTTGATAAAGGAGTCACCAGGGGCCTGCAGAAACATGACTGGAAATGCTGGGACATTCAGACAGTTCCTACACCTGAGTAGCAGTTCTCTGTCAGTTGTTGTCTAGGACTCAATGTGTAAACAGTGTCTTCACTCTGTTGACAGATTGTGCTTTTGTGTACTCAAGTGTTGTGCTGATACCTCATCCACCATTATGATGCTTAAAAACTGTGTAAATAATCCAAATTCTTTCTGCTACATCTGTGGTGAATTGACATTCAAATTGCAAAAATGTTCTTTCACACCCCTCATTAAAAAATGCTATGAACATTACTTTGGTTGTAAAGTGGGCAACCTGGATAAAAGTTGGGCCCACCATATTTGTTGTCACATGTGTTATGTTCTCACAGCATGGACAAAAGTGTCATGCTGTATGCCTTTTGCCATTCCTATAGTTTGGAGGGAACCCAAAGATCACTTCGGATAGCTATTTCTGCCTTACAGATATAAATAGTATAACATCAGAATCCAAGCATGTTGTTAAATGTCCTAATTTACCATCTGGTATGAGGCTAGTACTTCAAAGTCAGGAATTATGTGCCAGAGCCTCCAAGAAACACGACACTGAGTGAAAATGAGTCTGGGGATGAGAAAGTAGACCTAATAGAGGACAATATGGATCCAACATTTGAAGCAAGCTGTTCTTCAAGTGAACCACATATGCTGAATCAAGGAGATCTTAATGATCTTTTCCACGATTTAAATTTGTCTAAGAAGCAAACCGAATTTTTGAGTTCCAGATTAAAGGGCTGGAATCTTCTCCAGAATGAAACTAAAGTTTGTTTTTATTGTGATTGCCATGTTGTTTTCAAATAATTTTTCTCCCATGGTATTTTGCAGTGATATTTGTTTTGTTATGGAGGCACTTGGCCATGAATATAACACAGGTGAGCGGTGCTTGTGTATTGACTCGTCATAAGTAAGCTTGAAAGGAATTCTGCTTCACAATGGAAATAAGTTCCCCTCTGTTCTTCTGGCTCATGCAGCTGACATAAGGGAATTGTATGGTGACACGAAGCTTCTTGTGGGAAAAATTAAGTATGGGGACTTTTAGTGGAATGTATGTTGTGACCTTAACATTGTGACACTTTTACTCGGAATGCAAGTCGATGACACAAAGTTCTGTTGTCTCCTCTGTGAGTGGGACAGCCGGGACAAGAAAACTCATTATGTAAAGTGTGGCCAAAATGAATATCAGTGTCTCCATTGAAGGAGAATGTCATCAATCCTCCTCTTGTTGATCCTGAGAAAATTTATCTGCCTCCTTTGCACATGAAGCTTGGGTTGGTGAAGAACTTCGTCAAATGTATGGATAAAACTAGCCATGGATTCACATCTTTAAGGAATAAATTCTCCAAAATTAGTGATGCAAAAATCAAGGAGGGTATTTTGTAGGACCACAGATCAGAGAACTGCTTTGAGATGAAAAGTTCTATGAAGAGCTAAATGAAGTTGAAAAAGCTGCATGGCTGTCATTTAAGAGAGGTTGCAAAGATTTTTAGGGGAATCACAGATCAGAGAACTACTGTGATGTTGCAAAGGCTCTGTTAACTTTATATAAAACTCAGGGGTGCAGTATGTGTCTAAAAATTCACTTTTTGGAGTTGCACTTAAGACTTTTTCCTGGAAAATTGTGGGGCAGTCATTTCACCAGGACATTTTGGATGTGGAAAGGCAATACCATGGAAAGTGGAGCCCCTTTATGTTGGCAGATTATTGCTGGACACGAAAGAGGGATGTTCTTGAGGCCAAGTATAGCAGAAAATTGTACACTTCTACATTTTAGAGGTTAGTTTTTTAAATGTAGTACCAGCCTTATTTATGAATGAGTAATATGCACTTCTTGTAAAATTTAGTTGCTCTGTCAATTTAAAAACCATGCCTGATAAGGAAAATTTGAAAAAAGTTTCAAATTCTGTGTAAAAAGTACTATAAGGTCCACCAATTTTACTTTGTGGGACAAAAAAGTTAAAATTTTGTTGACCAGTGATATTAACTGATAGAATGATGGAAGTGACTGAGTGCAGAATAAGTGAAGAGCAAGGGGTTTTAGGAAAGTTAGGGAATATGTAGATCAGATTTTTGCTGGAATGATGACCATAGAAAAGTATTTAGTGTAAGATAAGAAGTTGTATGCAGCTTTTATAGATCTGCAGAAAGTGTATGACAGTCTAGTGGAATGCTTTATGGGATGCATTAAGGATATATATGTATAGGGGGACAACTGTTGGAGGTGTGAAAGCCTTCTACAAAGGAGCAAATGCATGTTTAAGAGTGGATGGAGGGTCTAGTTAAAGTTTTGGGATATACATATATGTGATAGTAATAAAAAGAGTGTGGTTTGAGAGAGCAGAAGAGGGTGTATTGAAATGGTTTGGACACATGGAGAGAATGAGTGAGGAAAGACTGACAAAGAGGATATATGTGTCAGATGTTGAGGGAACAAGGAGAAGCGGGAGAAGTGTATGACAGTCTAGTGGAATGCTTTATGGGATGCATTAAGGATATATATGTATAGGGGGACAACTGTTGGAGGTGTGAAAGCCTTCTACAAAGGAGCAAGTGCATGTTTAAGAGTGGATGGAGGGTCTAGTTAAAGTTTTGGGATATACATATATGTGATAGTAATAAAAAGAGTGTGGTTTGAGAGAGCAGAAGAGGGTGTATTGAAATGGTTTGGACACATGGAGAGAATGAGTGAGGAAAGACTGACAAAGAGGATATATGTGTCAGATGTTGAGGGAACAAGGAGAAGCGGGAGACCAAATTAGAGGTGGAAGGACGGGATGAAAAAGATTTTGAGCGATCGGGGCCTGAACATACAGGAGGGTGAAAGCTGTGCAAGGAATAGAGTAAATTGAAACAATATACTTGGGTTAATGTGCTGTCAATGGATTGAACCAGGGCATGTGAAGCGTCTGGGGTAAACCATGGAAAGGTCTGTGGGGCCTGGATGTGGGAAGGGAGCTGTGGTTTCGGTGCATTATACATGACAGCTAGAGACTGAGTGTGAACGAAAATGGCCTTTTTATCTTTTCCTGGCACTACCTCATTGGAGTGGGGAGGGGGTATGCTGTTTCCTGTGTGGCAGGGTGGCGACGGGGATAGATGAAGGCAGCAAGTACAAATATTTACATTTTATACATGTATATGTCTTCAGTTACATCCCTAGGGATAGGGGAGAAAGAATACTTCCCACGTATCCCCTGCATGTCGTAGAAGGCGACTAAAAGGGGAGGGAGCAGGTGGCTGGAAATCCTCCCCACTCTTTTTTTTTTTTAAGCTTTCCAAAAGAAGGAACAGAGAAGTGGGCCAGGTGAAGATATTCCTTCAAAACCCAGTCCTCTGTTCTTAACGCTACCTCGCTAACGCAGGAAATGGCGAATAGTAAAAAAAAAAAAAAAAAAAAGTTTATGTATGTGTATGTATACATTGAAATGCATATGTATGTATATGTTCGTGTATGGCTGTTTACGTGTGTGTGGATATAACCAACATGAGAAAAAAGGAGAGATAGGTAGTATGTTTGAGGAAAGGAACCTGGATGTTTTGGCTCTGAGTGAAACGAAGCTCAAGGGTAAAGGGGAAAAGTGGTTTGGGAATGTCTTGGGAGTAAAGTCAGGGGTTAGTGAGAGGACAGGAGCAAGGGAAGGAGAAGCACTACTGAAACAGGAGTGGTGGGAGTATGTCAGGGGTTAGTGAGAGGACAGGAGCAAGGGAAGGAGAAGCACTACTGAAACAGGAGTGGTGGGAGTATGTGGAAATCCTCCCCTCTTTTTTTTTTTTTTAAGCTTTCCAAAAGAAGGAACAGAGAAGTGGGCGAGGTGAAGATATTCCCTCAAAACCCAGTCCTCTGTTCTTAACGCTACCTCGCTAACGCAGGAAATGGCGAATAGTAATAAAAAAAAAAAAAAAAAAAAAAAAAAATGTCTTTATGTATGTGTATGTATACATTGAAATGCATATGTATGTATATGTTCGTGTATGGCTGTTTACGTGTGTGTGGATGTAACCAACATGAGAAAAAAGGAGAGATAGGTAGTATGTTTGAGGAAAGGAACCTGGATGTTTTGGCTCTGAGTGAAACGAAGCTCAAGGGTAAAGGGGAAAAGTGGTTTGGGAAAGTCTTGGGAGTAAAGTCAGGGGTTAGTGAGAGGACAGGAGCAAGGGAAGGAGAAGCACTACTGAAACAGGAGTGGTGGGAGTATGTGGTAGAGTGTAAGAAAGTAAATTCTAGATTGATATGGGTTAAACTGAAAGTGGATGGAGAGAGATGGGTGATTATTGATGCATATGCATCTGGGCATGAGAAGAAAGATCGTGAGAGGCAAGTGTTTTGGGAGCAGCTGAGTGAGTGTGTTAGTAGTTTTGATGCACGAGACTAGGTTATAGTGATGGGTGATTTGAATGCAAAGGTGAGTAATGTGGCAGTTGAGGGAATAATTGGTGTACATGGGGTGTTCAGTGTTGTAAATGGAAATGGTGAAGAGCTTGTAGATTTATGTGCTGAAAAAGGACTGGTGATTGGAAATACCTGGTTTAAAAAGAGAGATATACATAAGTATACGTATGTAAGTAGGAGAGATGGCCAGAGAGCGTTATTGGATTACGTGTTAATTGATAGGTGTGCGAAAGAGAGACTTTTAGGTGTTAATGTGCTGAGAGGTGCAACTGGAGGGATATCTCATCATTATCTTGTGGAGGCAAAGGTGAAGATTTGTAGAGGTTTTCAGAAAAGAAGAGAGAATGTTGGGGTGAAGAGAGTGGTGAGAGTAAGTGAGCTTGGGAAGGAGACTTGTGTGAGGAAGTACCAGGAGAGACTGAGTACAGAATGGAAAAAGGTTGAGAACAAAGGACGTAAGGGGAGTGGGGGAGGAATGGGATGTATTTAGGGAAGCAGTGATGGCTTGCGCAAACGATGCTTGTGGCATGAGAAGTGTGGGAGGAGGGCAGATTAGAAAGGGCAGTGAGTGGTGGGATGAAGAAGTAAGATTATTAGTGAAAGAGAAGAGAGAGGCATTTGGACGATTTTTGCAGGGAAATAATGCAAATGAGTGGGAGATGTATAAAAGAAAGATGCAGGAGGTCAAGAGAAAGGTGCAAGAGGTGAAAAAGAGGGCAAATGAGAGTTGGGGTGAGAGAGTATCATTAAATTTTAGGGAGAATAAAAAGATGTTTTGGAAGGAGGTAAATAAAGTGCGTAAGACAAGGGAAGAAATGGGAACTTCAGTGAAGGGGGCAAATGGGGAGGTGATAACAAGTAGTGGTGATGTGAGAAGGAGATGGAGTGAGTATTTTGAAGGTTTGTTGAATGTGTTTGATGATAGAGTGGCAGATATAGGGTGTTTTGGTCAAGGTGGTGTGCAAAGTGAGAGGGTTAGGGAGAATGATTTGGTAAACAGAGTAAAGGTAGTAAATGCTTTGCAGAAGACGAAAGCCGCCAAGGCAGCGGGTTTGGATGGTATTTTAGTGGAATTTATTAAAAAAGGGGGGTAACTGTATTGTTGACTGGTTGGTAAGGTTCTTTAATGTGTGTATGACTCATGGTGAGGTGCCTGAGGATTGGCAAAATACTTGCATAGTGCCATTGTACAAAGGCAAAGGGATAAAAGTGAGTGCTCAAATTACAGAGGTATAAGTTTGTTGAGTATTCCTGGGAAATATATGGGGGGGTATTGATTGAGAGGGTGAAGGCATGTACAGAGCATCAGATTGGGGAAGAGCAGTGTGGTTTCAGAAGTGGTAGAGGATGTGTGGATTAGGTGTTTGCTTTTGAAGAATGCATGTGAGAAATACTTAGAAAAGCAAATGGATTTGTATGTAGCATTTATGGATCTGGAGAAGGCATATGATAGAGTTGATAGAGATGCTCTGTGGAAGGTATTAAGAATATATGGTGTGGGAGGCAAGTTGTTAGAAGCTGTGAAAAGTTTTTATCGAGGATGTAAGGCATGTGTACACGTAGGAAGAGAGGAAAGTGAATGGTTCTCAGTTAATGTTGGTTTACGGCAGGGGAGTGTGATGTCTCCATGGTTGTTTAATTTGTTTATGGATGGCGTTGTTAGGGAGGTGAATGCAAGAATTTTGGAAAGAGGGGCAAGTATGCAGTCTGTTGTGGATGAGAGAGCTTGGGAAGTGAGTCAGTTGTTTTTCGCTGATGATACAGTACTGGTGGCTGATTCGAGTGAGA
Source organism: Panulirus ornatus (assembly GCF_036320965.1). Classification (NCBI taxonomy): domain Eukaryota; kingdom Metazoa; phylum Arthropoda; class Malacostraca; order Decapoda; family Palinuridae; genus Panulirus; species Panulirus ornatus. The sequence continues at coordinate 20,797,192 of NC_092228.1, forward strand.
AACTGCAGAAGCTGGTGACTGAGTTTGGTAAAGTGTGTGAAAGAAGAAAGCTGAGAGTAAATGTGAATAAGAGTAAGGTTATTAGGTACAGTAGGTTTGAGGGACAAGTCAGTAGGGAGGTAAGTTTGAATGGAGAAAAACTGGAGAAAGTGAAGGGTTTTAGATATCTGGGTGTGGATTTGGCAGCGGATGGAACCATGGAAGCGGAAGTGAATCATATTGTGGGGGAGGGGGCGAAACTTCTAGGAGCGTTGAAGTATCTGTGGAAGTCGAGAACATTATCTTGGAAAGCAAAAATGGGTATGTTTGCATGAATAGTGGTTCCAGCAATGTTATATGGTTGCGAGGCGTGGGCTATAGATAGAGGTGTGCGGAGGAGGGTGGTTGTGCTGGAAATGAGATGTTTGAGGACAATATGTGGTGTGAGGTGGTTTGATCGAGTAAGTAATAATAGGGTTAGAGAGATGTGTGGAAATAAAAAGAGTGTGGTTGAGAGAGCAGAAGAGGGTGTTTTGAAATGGTTTGGGCACATGGAGAGAATGAGTGAGGAAAGATAGACCAAGAGGATATATGTGTCAGAGGTGGAGGGAACGAGAAGTGGGACACCAAATTGGAAGTGGAAAGATGGAGTGAAAAAGATTTTGAGTGATCGGGGCCTGAACATGCAGGAGGGTGAAAGGTGTGCAAGGAAAAGAGTGAATTGGAACGATGTGGTATACCGGGGTCGATATGCTGTCAGTGAATTGAACCAGGGCATGTGAAGCGTCTGGGGTAACGTTCTCACCTTCCACACATTCTTCAATATATATGTATATATATATTTTTATTTATGTATTATACCTTGTCGGTGTCCCCCGCATTAGCGAGGTAACACAAGGAAACAGACGAAAGAATGGCGCAACCCACCTACATACACATGTATATTTATACACGTCCACACACACACATATACATACCTATACATCTCAAAGTATATATATATATATATATATATATATATATATATATATATATATATATATATATATATATATATTTTTTTTTTTTTTCATACTATTCGCCATTTCCCGCGATAGCGAGGTAGCGTTAAGAACACACAGACATATACATATATACACATGTACATAATTCATACTGTCTGTCCTTATTCATTCCTGTCACCACCCCGCCACACATGAAATGACAACACCCTCCCCCTGCATGTGCGCGAGGTAGTGCTAGGAAAAGACAACAAAGGCCATATTCGTTCACACTCAGTCTCTAGCTGTCATGTATAATGCACCAAAACCACAGCTCCCTTTCCACATCCAGGCCTCACAAAACTTTCCATGGTTTACCCCAGATGTTTCATATGCCCTGGTTCAATCCATTGACAGCACGTCGACCCCGGTATGCTACATCGTTCCAATTCACTCTATTTCTTGCACCCTCCTGGATGTTCAGGCTCCAATCACTCAGAATCTTTTTCACTCCATCTTTCCACCTCCAATTCGGTCTCCCATTTCTCCTCATTCACTCCACCTCTGACACATATATCCTCTTTGTCAATCTTTCCTCACTCATTCTCTCCATGTGACCAAACCATTTCAAAACACCCTCTTCTGCTCTCTCAACCACACTCTTTTTATTTCCACACATCTCTCTTACCCTATTATTACTTACACAATCAAACCACCTCACACCACATTGTCCTCAAACATCTCATTTCCAGCACATCCGCACTTCTGCTTCCATGGTTTCATACGCTGCCAAGTCCACTCCCAGATATCTAAAATACCTTACTTCCTCCAGTTTTTCTCCATTCAAACTTACCTCCCAACTGACTTGTCCCTCATCCCTACTGTACCTAATAACCTTGCTCTTATTCACATTTACTCTTAGGTTTCTTCTTTCACACTTTACCAAACTCAGTCACCAGCTTCTGCAGTTTCTCACCCTGAATCAGCCATCAGCGAACAACAACTGACTCACTTCCCAAACTCTCTCATCCACAACAGACTGCATACTTGCCCCTCTTTCCAAAACTTGCATTCACCTCCCTAACAACCCCATCCATAAACAAATTAAACAACCATGGAGACATCATGCACCCCTTCCTCAAACCAACATTCATTGAGAACCAATCACTTTCCTCTCTTCCTACTCGTACACATGCCTTACATCCTCGATAAAAACTTTCCACTGCTCCTAACAACTTGCCTCCCGTGCCATATATTCTTAATACCTTCCACAGAGCATCTATATATATATATATATATATATATATATATATAAAATATATTTTTTTTTTTTTTTTTTATACTTTGTCGCTGTCTCCCGCGTTTGCGAGGTAGCGCAAGGAAACAGACGAAAGAAATGCCCCCCCCCCCCATACACATGTACATACACACGTCCACACACGCAAATATACATACCTACACAGCTTTCCATGGTTTACCCCAGACGCTTCACATGCCTTGATTCACTCCACTGACAGCACGTCAACCCCTGTATACCACATCGCTCCAATTCACTCTATTCCTTGCCCTCCTTTCACCCTCCTGCATGTTCAGGCCCCGATCACACAAAATCTTTTTCACTCCATCTTTCCACCTCCAATTTGGTCTCCCTCTTCTCCTCGTTCCCTCCACCTCCGACACATATATCCTCTTGGTCAATCTTTCCTCACTCATTCTCTCCATGTGCCCAAACCATTTCAAAACACCCTCTTCTGCTCTCTCAACCACGCTCTTTTTATTTCCACACATCTATTCCTTCAAACATACCCATTTTTGCTTTCCGAGATAATGTTCTCGACTTCCACACATTTTTCAAGGCTCCCAAAATTTTTGCCCCCTCCCCCACCCTATGATCCACTTCCGCTTCCATGGTTCCATCCGCTGACAGATCCACTCCCAGATATCTAAAACACTTCACTTCCTCCAGTTTTTCTCCATTCAAACTCACCTCCCAATTGACTTGACCCTCAACCCTACTGTACCTAATAACCTTGCTCTTATTCACATTTACTCTTAACTTTCTTCTTCCACACACTTTACCAAACTCAGTCACCAGCTTCTGCAGTTTCTCACATGAATCAGCCACCAGCGCTGTATCATCAGCGAACAACAACTGACTCACTTCCCAAGCTCTCTCATCCCCAACAGACTTCATACTTGCCCCTCTTTCCAGGACTCTTGCATTTACCTCCCTAACAACCCCATCCATAAACAAATTAAACAACCATGGAGACATCACACACCCCTGCCGCAAACCTACATTCACTGAGAACCAATCACTTTCCTCTCTTCCTACACGTACACATGCCTTACATCCTCGATAAAAACTTTTCACTGCTTCTAACAACTTGCCTCCTACACCATATATTCTTAATACCTTCCACAGAGCATCTCTATCAACTCTATCATATGCCTTCTCCAGATCCATAAATGCTACATACAAATCCATTTGCTTTTCTAAGTATTTCTCACATACATTCTTCAAAGCAAACACCTGATCCACACATCCTCTACCACTTCTGAAACCGCACTGCTCTTCCCCAATCTGATGCTCTGTACATGCCTTCACCCTCTCAATCAATACCCTCCCATATAATTTACCAGGAATACTCAACAAACTTATACCTCTGTAATTTGAGCACTCACTCTTATCCCCTTTGCCTTTGTACAATGGCACTATGCACGCATTCCGCCAATCCTCAGGCACCTCGCCATGAGTCATACATACATTAAATAACCTTACCAACCAGTCAACAATACAGTCACCCCCTTTTTTAATAAATTCCACTGCAATACCATCCAAACCTGCTGCTTTGCCGGCTTTCATCTTCCGCAAAGCTTTTACTACCTCTTCTCTGTTTACCAAATCATTTTCCCTAACCCTCTCACTTTGCACACCACCTCGACCAAAACACCCTACATCTGCCACTCTGTCATCAGACACATTCAACAAACCTTCAAAATACTCATTCCATCTCCTTCTCACATCACCACTACTTGTTATCACCTCCCCATTTACGCCCTTCACTGAAGTTCCCATTTGCTCCCTTGTCCCACGCACCCTATTTACCTCCTTCCAGAACATCTTTTTATTCTCCCTAAAATTTACTGATAGTCTCTCACCCCAACTCTCATTTGCCCTTTTTTTCACCTCTTGCACCTTTCTCTTGACCTCCTGTCATATATATATATATATATATTTCTTTTCTTTCATACTATTCGCCATTTCCCGCGTTAGCAAGGTAGCGTTAAGAACAGAGGACTGGGCCTCTGAGGGAATATCCTCACCTAGCCTCATTCTCTGTTCCTTCTTTTGGAAAATTTAAAAAAAAAAAAAAAAAAAAAAAAAAAAAAAAAAAAAAAAAAATATATATATATATATATATTTATATATATATTTTTCTTTCTTTCAAACTATTCGCCATTTCCCGCATTAGCGAGGTAGAGTTAAGAACAGAGGACTGGGCCTTTGAGGGAATACCCTCACCTGGCCCAATTCTCTGTTCCTTCTTTTGGAAAATTAAAAAAAAACGAGAGGGGAGGATTTCCAGCCCCCCGCTCCCTCCCCTTTTAGTCGCCTTCTACGACACGCAGGGAATACGTGGGAAGTATTCTTTTTCCCATATCCCCAGAGATAATATTTTTTTTTTTTTTTTTTTTTTGTCTCCCACGTTTGCGAGGTAGCGCAAGGAAACAGACGAAAGAAATGGCCCAACCCACCCCCATACACATGTATATACATACGTCCACACACGCAAATATACATACCTACACAGCTTTCCATGGTTTACCCCAGACGCTTCACATGTCCTGATTCAATCCACTGACAGCACGTCAACCCCGGTATACCACATCGATCCAATTCACTCTATTCCTTGCCCTCCTTTCACCCTCCTGCATGTTCAGGCCCCAATCACACAAAATCTTTTTCACTCCATCTTTCCACCTCCAATTTGGTCTCCCACTTCTCCTCGTTCCCTCCACCTCCGACACATATATCCTCTTGGTCAATCTTTCCTCACTCATTCTCTCCATGTGCCCAAACCATTTCAAAACACCCTCTTCTGCTCTCTAAACCATGCTCTTTTTATTTCCACACATCTCTCTTACCCTTACGTTACTTACTCGATCAAACTACCTCACACCACACATTGTCCTCAAACATCTCATTTCCAGCACATCCATCCTCCTGCGCACAACTCTATCCATAGCCCATGCCTCGCAACCATACAACATTGTTGGAACCACTATTCCTTCAAACATACCCATTTTTGCTTTCCGAGATAATGTTCTCAACTTCCACACATTCTTTAAGGCTCCCAGGATTTTCGCCCCCTCCCCCACCCTATGATTCACTTCCGCTTCCATGGTTCCATCCGCTGCTAGATCCACTCCCAGATATCTAAAACACTTTACTTCCTCCAGTTTGTCTCCATTCAAACTTACCTCCCAATTAACTTGACCCTCAACCCTACTGTACCTAATAACCTTGCTCTTATTCACATTTACTCTTAACTCTCTTCTTTCACACACTTTACCAACCTCAGTCACCAGCTTCTGCAGTTTCTTACATGAATCAGCCACCAGCGCTGTATCATCAGCGAAGAACACCTGACTCACTTCCCAAGCCCTCTCATCCCCAACAGACTTCATACTTGCCCCTCTTTCCAAAACTCTTGCATTCACCTCCCTAACAACCCCATCCAGAAACAAATTAAACAACCATGGAGACATCACACACCCCTGCCGCAAACCTACATTCACTGAGAACCAATCACTTTCCTCTCTTCCTACTCGTACACATGCCTTACATCCTCGATAAAAACTTTTCACTGCTTCTAACAACTTGCCTCCCACACCATATATTCTTAGTACCTTCCACAGAACATCTCTCTCAACTCTATCATATGCCTTCTCCAGATCCATAAATGCTTCATACAAATCCATTTGCTTTTCTAAGTATTTCTCGCATACATTCTTCAAAGCAAACACCTGATCCGCACATCCTCTACCACTTCTGAATCCACACTGCTCTTCCCCAATCTGATGCTCTGTACATGCCTTCACCCTCTCAATCAATACCCTCCCATATACTTTACCAGGAATACTCAACAAACTTATACCTCTGTAATTTGAGCACTCACTTTTATCCCCTTTGCCTTTGTACAATGGCACTATGCAAGTATTTTGCCAATCCTCAGGCACCTCACCATGAATCATACATACATTAAGTAACCTTACCAACCAGTCAACAATACAGTCACACCCTTTTTTAATAAATTCCACTGCAATACCATCCAAACCTGCTGCCTTGCCGGCTTTCATCTTCCGCAAACCTTTTACTACCTCTTCTCTGTTTACCAAATCATTTTCCCTCACCCTCTCACTTTGCACACCACCTCGACCAAAACACCCTATATCTGCCACTCTGTCATCAAACACATTCAACAAACCTTTAAAATACTCACTCCATCTCCTTCTCACATCACCACTACTTGTTATCACCTCCCCATTAGCCCCCTTCACTGAAGTTCCCATTTGCTCCCTTGTCTTACGCACTTTATTTACCTCCTTCCTGAACATCTTTTTATTCTCCCTAAAATTTAATGATACTCTCTCACCCCAACTCTCATTTGCCCTCTTTTTCACCTCTTGCACCTTTCTCTTGACCTCCTGTCTCTTTCTTTTATACATCTCCCACTCATTTGCATATATATAGATGGAGTGATAAGAAAGACGAAAGCAAAACAGGATGCAGATATTGAGTGTGATGGTGAGATATGGTGGCTAGTAGCAAGCTTGTTTACGGTTAATACTGTGTTGTTTGCTGAGATTGAAGAGGAGTTACAGAAGGTTGTAATTGTGTGTTATTATGTATGTAAGTTTTAGAGATTAGAGGTAATGCAAATAAAAGTAAAGTAATGATGTTTTTAAGGAAACAGTGAAAGAAGAAAGTGTACTAAATTGTGCTTTGGATATGAGAAAGTGTACTAAATTGTGCTTTGGATAGGGGGGGAGAAAGACTGGAAGAAGTGAGAGAATTTAAGTATCTAGGAGCTGTCTTGGGCAAGTGTGGTGATATGGAAGAAGAGATAAGGGAGAGAGCAGTACGGGGTAGAAGAGTTACTAGGTCTCTTAATAGAATAATGAAGGGTGGAGGTATAAGTATGGAGGTGAAGAGAGGATTATGGGACAGCATAGTCCTCCCAACCCTGACCTGTGCAGCTGAAACATGAGTCACAGAGGTCAAGAATCCAGGCTATGGAAATGAGCTATTTGAGAAGAGCATGTGGTGTGACTCGATTGAATGAAGAAAGAAATGAAGTGGTGTATGAGAGATGTGGTATGGCAGGGAATGCAAAGGGAATGAATTATGGAGTGGTAGAATAGGTGAAGCATAATACTTTGATATGGTTTGGGCATGTGGAAAGAATACAAGACTGGGAGTTTACAAGGAAAGTGCATCGTAGTACAATTAAAATGGCTAGTGTGAATGGTAGACCACCTGTGACATGGGCAAATAGGGTGGAGGAAAACTGGAGGGAGAGAAATAGTGGAAGAATGCATGAAATGGTGTATGTATGGACAGGGATAAGTGGAGACTTTTTCCTTGATGGGAGTTTCAGGAGGGAACAGGTTGTCAGAGATATAGATGGATAAGAGAGGGCCTGGAGATTTGTCACATTATGTGGACATAGAATTTAGGTTAGCCTCTTATATATATAGTTTATGAGTAGAAGTGTGAATGCTAAAGTTAGAAGGATAAAGTAGAGATGATAGAGGTTTTGTTACCAGACTCTGCCTGTATGAGGTTACACTGTGTAAAAAGTTACCTTTTTCTAAGCAATATCATTGAAAGCTTAGTTTCATCAAATTAACCTATCACTCCAAAGAAGTACACTTTTACCTGCTACTGGAGGCTGTGCAGGAACCTCTGGAAAGAGATACTGGGTAACAGCAGGACTATCTTAGAAAGAGCTCCTTGGGTAAATTTGAATAAATGCATTGATTGTTAGAGGTTGCCGTGGAGTCATACTGTAGGCGTAGGTTTTATAAAGAGAGGTACAACATGATGGAATGAAGATTTGAGAAAGCAGGTTGAGTATGAAAATGAACGTTTGTAAGGAAAAGCTGAATCTGCAATAAAATAATTGATAATCAGGAGCACAGTTTGTATATTATTATTATTTTGTAACATTTCAGCACCTGTTATGAGGCTCTGAGGCTGCACTGTACTGTATTCCATCTGTTGATAATAATATAGCCTCATTAAAGGTGATTTCTCACTTGCAGTGGACAGTAGAGTATAGAGTCCTAGATGAAGAATAAGATGATATATCAGTAGTTAAAGAAAAGGAGAGGAAATTAAGATCTGGAGAGAAATAGGGATTAGAATTTAAGAAGGATATTTTCCAAGGGAATAAAAAAGGTGTAGAACAGAGTTATGCAGATGAAGTGTATTTGACAATAGTGGGGAAATAGTTGTGACAAAAGATTAAGCTAGTAAGAGATGTAGAGAACTTCAAACAATTGACTGGAAATGGTGCTGAAGAGATGTGGCTGTTGATACAGTTGCATTAGAAGCCAGGGAAGAGAGGAACAGATGCAGGGAGAGGATGACATGGCAGCAGAAGGAATGAGGAGAGCAGTGCCCAAAAAATCATAAAAGTTTTAGTCCCAGATGGAGTGGTGAGATGATGAAGAGTGGAGATGAAACTACGGTTGAGTGGATATGGAAAATGTCTGTGGAAGCATTGGAAAGTAGGTATGTTCCTGATAAGTGGATGAAGATAAAGAGAGCAAAAGTGATTGTAAGAATTATGAATGAACAAGTTTTCACATCATAGTTAGGAAGGTGTATTCTGTAGTAGGAAAATGTCTATTGAGAAAATTATTGATCATTTCAATAGGCTTACTTAACTCTTTCTGGGTGAAGCTCTGTACCCAATACCAATTTATTTTTGAGGGCTTAAGCTTTGATCTGTAAGTCATGCACTTGGGGTACCTGTCAATCAAAATTCTGGACTGCAAAAATGAAATGACCAGAAATTACCATCCTTCTGATTGACTTCTGGTTGCTGGCTGGTCAGGAACTATAGTCACATTCATTGGAGGTATACACTCTTGTGAGAAGAGTATCAGGCTGGGTGGTAGGGGAAGAGAGAGTTCAGGTTACCATGTTGACCTATAGGTGGCCTGAGAGTGCCACTGACAGACGTCTTACCCGATTGAGGGTTGAATGAGGTTTGTGGATTGTATGTGTCAGTATATGTGTGTTGCAGGATAACAAGAGTGTTACTTAATATATTTTTGATAAAAAGAGATTAATATGATTAGCAATATATGCATGAGTTGTTCTATTAGAGAAGGCCTGTAGGAGCTTTATCAGGTCATTTGAATATAGTATACATTAGCTATAGTAAATTGTTATTATAGGTTAGTCTGTTATTGTAAATAGTAGGTGTAGAAATGTGAATGAGAAAGTAAGAAGGATAGAGATGATATGTAGGCAGTTTATTATCTGAAATGTTTGTTAACTGTATAATGTTATACTGTATGTGAAGAGCCACCTTTGGCTTGGCCATATCATTGGGAGCACAGTCTCGTCGCCTATCACTATCACTCCAAAGAAGGTCACACAGGTTTAGTTGTACTTTCGTAACCCTTAAAGAACTGTTATATTCTGGCATTAGTTGCATTTGCCTTGTATGGACAAAGCTTACAGTGTGATGACACCTTTTAGGCTGTCTCAGTCTCTCTTCATCCATATACATATGAATTTAACCTTTTTTTCAGACAGTGGAGTGTGAATGCTTCAAAATTTGATGGTAGACATTCAAAACAGTTTGGCATAAGGGAATAGTGTTTAAATTGCTCATTCTAAACCATACCATATCATTTGATGAGCAGGATAAATTTTATACACGACTCATATTTCTTATCCGAGTTTATATAATGTATACTTTAGGTTAGTTGTCTTGGTAGGAAGATTATATTTTTTGTTGCCTTAGACATATCTTGTGGTTGATCATCTTGCTGAACGTGTCCACCCTCTCCAACCAACACCAGCAGCTCACTTGGTAGTTTGGCAGTAAACTGCTGACACAGACCTATCACAGACTATCATAGATAACTTCCTTCCCCCAACGCCCCTCTACCAAGGACTGCCATTCATCATCACAATTGACTTGTTCCAATCAGATCTCACACAGACAGATGAGAACGGTGAACTTCATAAATAGTATATGAACATGTATATAGCTATGCAAGTGAACTGCTCAGTTTTCTGCTAGTTAGGCATTATGGTTTATCAACTATTCATCACTTAATGTTCAGCCAGCTCTGTAATGTAAAATCTATACTTATATACTATGTAAACATCTCTGTATATCTGCCTTCCTGTTTAGATGTACCTCACCCATATGTGTATCTGAAGTGTGGAAATATTTAGCTCACCCCAGTCTTGAGCTCTTGCATGATTAGTTAACCAGTAACTCTCATGACTTACCAGTTCTATAATAACTGTAATACATCAGCTGTATTTTTTTTAACTGATTAGCTGCATAAATCCATTGAACTGTTATCTCTTTATTTGATCAAGTAAGTAATGAAAAGGTAAGAGAGATGTGTGGTAATAAAAAGAGTGTGGTTGAGAGAGCAGAAGAGGGCATGTTGAAATGGTTTGAACATATGGAGAGAATGAGTGAGGAAAGATTGACAAACAGGATATATGTGTCAGAGGTGGTGGGAACAAGAAGTGGGACACCAAATTGGAGGTGGAAGGATGGAGAGAAAAAGATTTTGAGCAAAGTGGGTCCTGAACATACAGGAAGGCGAGAGGCATGCAAAGAATAGAGTGAATTGGAACGATGTGGTGTACTGGGGTCAATGTGCTGTCAATAGACTGAATCAGGGCATGTGAAACATCTGAGGTAAACCATGAAAACATCTATGGGGCCTGGATGTGGATAGGGAGGTGTTGTTTTGGTGCATAACAATCACAGCTGGAGACTAAGTGTGAATGAATGTGGCCTTTTTTTTTGTATGTAGCTGTTTCCTGTGGGGCCGGGTGGCACCGGGAATGGATGAAGGCAAGCAAGTATGAATATGCACATGTATATATGTATATGTCTGTGTATGTATATGTATATGTACTATTCGCGAATAGTATGAAAAAAAATGTGTATGTATATATGTTGGTATGTATATGCGCATACTTGTATGGGTGTTTATGTATATATGTATATCCCTGGGGATAGGGGAGAAAGAATACTTCCCACGTATTTCCTGCGTGTCATAGAAGGCGACTAAAAGGGGAGGGAGTGGGGAGGCTGGAAATCCTCCCTCCAGTTTTTACTTTTCCAAAAGAGGGAACAGAGAAGGGGGCCAAGTAAGAATTATATCTCTAAGCTTCAGTCCTCTGTTCTTAACGCTACCTTGCTAACGTGGGAAATGGCGAGTATGTTTGAAAGAAAATGTGTATATGAATGGATGGGCCGTTTTTCATTTGTTTCCTGGTGCTACCTCACGGACATGGGAAAAGGCGATCAAGCATAATAAAAAATAATAATAGTGTATTTATTTATTATTGGAATATTTATTTTATTTTACTTTGTTGCTGTCTCCCGTGTTAGGGAGGTAGTGCAAGGAAACAGACGAAAGAATGGCCCAACCCACCCACATACACATGTATATACCTACACGTCCACACACGCAAATATACATACCTATACATCTCAACGTTATCCCTGGGGATAGGGGATTAAGAATACTTCCCACGTATTCCCTGTGTGTCGTAGAAGGTGACTAAAAGGGGAGGGAGCGGGGGGCTGGAAATCCTCCCCTCATTTTTTGTTTTTTTTCTTTTTTTTTTCCAAAAGAAGGAACAGAGGGGGCCAGGTGAGGATATTCCAAAAAAGGCCCAGTCCTCTGTTCTTAGCGCTACCTCGCTAACGCGGGAAATGGCGAATAGTTTGAAAGAAAGACATCTCAACGTATACATATATATATACACACAGACATGTACATATATACACATGTACATAATACATACTGTCTGCCTTTATTCATTTCCATCGCCACCCTGCCACACATGAAATAACAACCCCCTCCTCCCTCATGTGCGCAAGGTAGTGCTAGGAAAAGACAACAAAGGGCCACCTTAGTTCACACTCAGTCTCTAGCTGTCATGTAATAATGCACCGAAACCACAGCTCCCTTTCCACATCCAGGCCCCACAGAACTTTCCATGGTTTACCCCAGACGCTTCACATGCCTTGGTTCAATCCATTGACAATGCGTCAACCCCGGTATACCAAATTGATCCAATTCACTCTATTCCTTGCACGCCTCTCATCCTCCTGCATGTTCAGGCCCCGATCACAAAATTTTTTTCACTCCATCTTTCCACCTCCACTTTGGTCTCCCACTTCTCCTCGTTCCCTCCACCTCTGACACATATATCCTCTTGGTCAGTCTTTCCTCACTCATTCTCTCCATGTGACCAAACCATTTCAGAACACCCTCTTCTGCTCTCTCAACCACACTCTTTTTATTACCACGCATCTCTCTTACCCTATTATTACTTACTCGATCAAAACCACCTCACACCACATATTGTCCTCAAACATCTCATTTCCAGCACATCCACCCTCCTGCGCACAACTCTGTCCATCGCCCATGCCTCGCAACCATATAAGATTGTTGGAACCACTATTCCTTCAAACATACCCATTTTTGCTTTTCAAGATAAAGTTCTCGAATTCCACACATTCTTCAGTGCTCCAAGAACTTTCGCCCCCTCCCCACCCTATGATTCACTTCTGCATCCATGGTTCCATCCGCTGCCAAATCCATTCCCAGATCTCTAAAACACTAGATATCTAAAACACTAATTATTAGTACTTAGTGTAAAAATAGGACAGTTGATGTAGTCTAATTAAGATATAATAATTAGGCTCTCAGTTAAAAGAGTTTCAGACTGAATATTAGGTTATTTAAGCTTTTCATAAATGAAACATTGTTCAGTAATATTATCCAGTAGGGCAGATACCTGGAAATTATATAATGAGGATAACTTGTATTCCTGTCTACATTTTCTGCATACATGTACACAATATGGGGATATGGGAGAATGAATACCTCCCTGAATATTCTGTTTTTCAAAGTGACTGGTGGAAATGGGAGGGGGGGGGTTGGATTTCTTTGTATGGTTAGGAGGAATGCTACTGTTGTAAATGTAACATGATGTGAAACTTTGACACAGGGTGACTGCTTGACAGAGATGAGGCCGAGTTTGCTTAATATTCCAATAATTGCATTCTGCACAGACATCATTATTTGTTGGAGTTATGCTACTTAATGAAACAGAGCAGTTCTGACTGAATGTTCAGTCCTGTGGATAAAGGACTTTAGCATAGATGGCTTAGATTTGCCTTACATAGGTTCTGAAAAGTACATTATGATGCAGTTTAATATTAGAATGGCTTTATGTGATGGTTACTTTTATTACCAGTAGCCAAGTTGATGTACTCGTTTAACTTTTTTTTCCCATTTCTTTCAGCCCATGTGTGATGGAACCCACCTAAATGATCAACTGAAGATCAAACAAAAACCTCTAGTGTTCAAAGCCCCTGAAACAATGGAGGTGTGGCTATGTAACTGTAAACAATCCAGAAATCCTCCATTTTGTGATGGTACTCACCGTGACCAAAATATTCAACTTGCTATCAGGGATTAAAGAGATGGAAGCTATATTTATTTTTGTGACTCAGGTGTTGCTAGCTTATTGTTATATGTGATGTATTATAAAAATTGCTTCAAAAATATGTTGCAAATTTATTGTTAACCAGGATCCATGTAAATTTGCTTTCATTTACAGAATTACTACATTTCGTTTATATAATTGTAAATAATTATATCCTGTAAATAAAATTATTTGTACTTTTTTTTTTTTTTTACATTACCCACTATTCAATAAATAAAATATATTCCATGAGTAACACTTCATTTATATATACAAGTATATATATTTTTTCATGATAGAAGGCCATTTCCCCCAAAAGCAACATAGCACCAGGAATGAACAAAGGCCACATATGCTCACATTAATTCACTGTCATGTGTAATGCATTGAAATAACAGCTCTCTAACCACAAACCTTACCATGGTTTATCCCTGACACTTTACATACCCTGATTCACTTCACTGACTGGGTGTTAACCCCAGTACTCCACATCATTCAAATTCACTCTATACCATGTACACCTTTCCCCATCCTAAACTATTTACAAAAAAAGGCTGACCTAATTACTACATTCACATGACTGACGAATCTTCAGGCCCTCTCTCCTAGACTCACACATTTACCTTCCTCACCACCCCAACTATAAAAAATCAAACTGGCATGGTGACACAACACACCCCTGCTGCAGACCAACCTTTACTTGGAACTGTCATTCACTCTCCTCTCTTCCTTCTTGTGTATATGACGTGCACCCATGATGCTTCTAGTACCTTACCTTCTACAAGTCATCTACATGATCCCTATCATATGCTCTCTCCATATCTATAAATGCTACAAATAAGTACAAGTTTCTATAAGGATTTCTCATTCTTGAAAGCACACACCTAATCCACATTCTAAATTAATATGGGTAAAACTGAAAGTTGATGGAGAGAGATGGGTGATTATTGGTGCATATGCACCTGGGCATGAGAAGAAAGATCATGAGAGGCAAGTGTTTTGGAAGCGGCTGAATGAGTGTGTTAGTGGTTTTGATGCACAAGACCGGGTTATAGTGATGGGTGATTTGAATGCAAAGGTGAGTAATGTGGTAGTTCAGGGAGTAATTGGTATACATGGGGTGTTCATTGTAAATCGAAATGGTGAAGAGCTTGTAGATTTATGTGCTGAAAAAGGACTGGTGATTGGGAATACCTGGTTTAAAAAGCGAGATATACATAAGTATACGTATGTAAGTAGGAGAGATGGCTAGAGAGCGTTATTGGATTACGTGTTAATTGACACGAAAGAGAGACTTTTGGATGTTAATGTGCTGAGAGGTGCAACTGGAGGGAAGTCTGATCATTATCTTGTGGAGGCGAAGGTGAAGATTTGTATGGGTTTTCAGAAAAGAAAAGAGAATGTTGGGGTGAAGAGGGTAGTGAGAGTAAGTGAGCTTGGGAAGGAGACTTGTGTGAGGAAGTACCAGGAGAGACTGAGTACAGAATATAAAAAGGTGAGAACAAAGGAGGTAAGGGGAGTGGGGGAGGAATGGGATGTATTTAGGGAAGTAGTGATGTCTTGCGCAAAAGATGCTTGTGGCATGAGAAGCGTGGGAGGTGGGTTGATTAGAAAGGGTAGAGTGGTGGGATGAAGAAGTAAGATTATTAATGAAAGAGAAGAGAGAGGCATTTGGACGATTTTTGCAGGGAAAAAATAAAAATGAGTGGGAGATGTATAAAAGGAAGAGGCATGAGGTAAAGAGAAAGGTGCAAGAGGTGAAAAAGAGGGCAAATGAGAGTTGGGGTGAGAGAGTATCATTAAATTTTAGGGAGAATAAAAAGATGTTCTGGAAGGAGGTAAATAAAGTGTGTAAGACAAGGGAGCAAATGGGAACTTCAGTGAAGGGGGATAATGGGGAGGTGATAACAAGTAGTGGTGATGTGAGAAGGAGATGGAGTGAGCATTTTGAAGGTTTGTTGAATGTGTTTGATGATAGAGTGGCAGATATAGGGTGTTTTGGTCGAGGTGGTGTGCAAAGTGAGAGGGTTAGGGAAAATGATTTGGTAAACAGAGAAGAGGTAGTAAAAGCTTTGCGGAAGATGAAAGCCAGCAAGGCAGCAGGTTTGGATGGTATTGCAGTGGAATTTATTAAAAAAGGGGGTGACTGTATTGTTGACTGGTTGGTAAGGTTATTTAATGTATGTATGATTCATGGTGAGGTGCATGAGGGTTGGCAGAATGCTTGCATAGTGCCATTGTACAAAGGCAAAGGGGATAAGAGTGAGTGCTCAAATTACAGAGGTATGTTGTATGGTTGCGAGGCGTGGGCTATGGATAGAGTTGTGCGCAGGAGGATGGATGTGCTGGAAATGAGATGTTTGAGGACAATGTGTGGTGTGAGGTGGTTTGATCGAGTGAGTAACGTAAGGGTAAGAGAGATGTGTGGAAATAAAAAGAGCGTGGTTGAGAGAGCAGAAGAGGGTGTTTTGAAGTGGTTTGGGCACATGGAGAGAATGAGTGAGGAAAGATTGACCAAGAGGATATATGTGTCGGAGGTGGAGGGAACGAGGAGAAGAGGGAGACCAAATTGGAGGTGGAAAGATGGAGTGAAAAAGATTTTGTGTGATCGGGGCCTGAACATGCAGGAGGGTGAAAGGAGGGCAAGGAATAGAGTGAATTGGAGCGATGTGGTATACCGGGGTTGACGTGCTGTCAGTGGATTGAATCAAGGCATGTGAAGCATCTGGGGTAAACCATGGAAAGCTGTGTAGGTATGTATATTTGCGTGTGTGGACGTATGTATATACATGTGTATGGGGGGGGGGCCATTTCTTTCGTCTGTTTCCTTGCGCTACCTCGCAAACGCGGGAGACAGTGACAAAGTATAATAAATATAAATAAATAAGTTTGTTGAGTAATCCTGGTAAATTATATGGGAGGGTATTGATTGAGAGGGTGAAGGCATGTACAGAGCATCAGATTGGGGAAGAGCAGTGTGGTTTCAGAAGTGGTAGAGGATGTGTGGATCAGGTGTTTGCTTTGAAGAATGTATGTGAGAAATACTTAGAAAAGCAAATAGATTTGTATGTAGCATTTATGGATCTGGAGAAGGCATATGATAGAGTTGATTGAGATGCTCTGTGGGAGGTACTAAGAATATATGGTGTGGGAGGCAAGATGTTAGAAGCAGTGAAAAGTTTTTATCGAGGATGTAAGGCATGTGTACGTGTAGGAAGAGAGGAAAGTGATTGGTTCTCAGTGAATGTAGGTTTGCGGCAGGGGTGTGTGATGTCTCCATGGTTGTTTAATTTGTTTATGGATGGGGTTGTTAGGGAGGTGAATGCAAGAGTTTTGGAAAGAGGGGCAAGTATGCAGTCTGTTGTGGATGATAGAGCTTGGGAAGTGAGTCAGTTGTTGTTTGCTGATGATACAGCGCTGGTGACTGATTCATGTGAGAAACTGCAGAAGCTGGTGACTGAGTTTGGTAAAGTGTGTGAAAGAAGAGAGTTAAGAGTAAATGTGAATAAGAGCAAGGTTATTTGGTACAGTAGGGTTGAGGGTCAAGTTAATTGGAAGGTAAGTTTGAATGGAGAAAAACTGGAGGAAGTAAAGTGTTTTAGATATCTGGGAGTAGATTTGGCAGCGGATGGAACCGTGGAAGCAGAAGTGAATCATAGGGTGGGGGAGGGGGTGAAAATCCTGGGAGCCTTGAAGAATGTTTGGAAGTCGAGAACATTATCTCGGAAAGCAAAAATGGGTATGTTTGAAGGAATAGTGGTTCCAACAATGTTGTAAGGTTGCGAGGCGTGGGCTATGGATAGAGTTGTGCGCAGGAGGGTGGATGTGCTGGAAATGAGATGTTTGAGGACAATATGTGGTGTGAGGTGGTTTGAATGAGTAAGTAATGTAAGGGTAAGAGAGATGTGTGGAAAGAAAAAGAGCGTGGTTGAGAGAGCAGAAGAGGGTGTTTTGAAATGGTTTGGGCACATGGAGAGAATGAGTGAGGAAAGATTGACCAAGAGGATATATGTGTCGGAGGTGGAGGGAACGAGGAGAAGTGGGAGACCAAATTGGAGGTGGAAAGATGAAGTGAAAAAGATTTTGAGTGATCGGGGCCTGAACATGCAGGAGGGTGAAAGGTGGGCTAGGAATAGAGTGAATTGGATCGATGTGGTATACCGGGGTCGACGTGCTGTCAATGGATTGAATCAGGGCATGTGAAGCGTTTGGGGTAAACCATGGAAAGTTGTGTGGGGCCTGGATGTGGAAAGGGAGCTGTGGTTTCAGGCATTATTACATGACAGCTAGAGACTGAGTGTGATCGAATGGGGCCTTTGTTGTCTTTTCCTAGCGCTACCTCGCACATATGAGGGGGGAGGGGGATGTTATTCCATGTGTGGCGAGGTGGCGATGGGAATAAATAAAGGCAGACAGTATGAATTATGTACATTTGTATATATGTGTACAGTGAGATGTATAGGTATGTATATTTGCGTGTGTGGATGTGTATGTATATACATGTGTATGGGGGTGGGTTGGGCCATTTCTTTCATCTGTTTCCTTGCGCTACCTCGCAAATGCGGGAGACAGCGACAAAAAAAAAAAAAAAAAAAAAAAAAAAAAAAACCTAATCCAAACATCCTCATTACTTCTGAAACCACATCGTTCCTTCCCAATCTGATGCTGTGTACATGCCTTCACCCTCTCAATCACCACTCACATGATTTTCCAGGTACATTCAACAAATTTATACCTCTCTAATTTGAACAATTATCCCTCTTTCCTATACATGCATTCTGCCAATCCTCAGGCACCTCACCATGAAACATTCTCTGAAAATCCTAAGTAACCAATCAACAACACAGATAACCTTTTTCTTAAGAAATTCATCTGCAATACCATCCACTCCAGCCACCTTGTCACATTTCATTGTACCAACCTGATCCAAACACCTTACATCTGCCACCTTATCATCACACACATTCTACAGTATTTCAAAATACTCACTCCATCTCCTCACTTCATTACTGCATGTTGCCACTTTCCACTTTTCCCCCTTCATCAATGTCCATAGTTGATCTCACGTCTTTTGAACATCAATAAACTCCTTCCAAAACATCTTGCTCTCCCTAAAGTTTACTTATACATGCTAAACACATCTCTCATTTTCCCAGTTTTTCTTAACTCTTCTACCTTCCTTGACCTTCTGCTACTTTCTCCTGTATATCTCCCAATCATTTGCACTCCTTCCCTTCAAGTACTGCCCAAATGCCCCTCTTTTCTCTTTCACTAGCAATTTTACTTCATCCCACCACTCATTACCTTTTCTAATGTTCCTCCTCTCGCATGCTACATGCATCTCACATGTCAGTACTGCTTCCTCTAATACTTCCCATTCCTCACTTGCTTCCCAAGCTTCAGTTACTTTTTGTCATTCTGCTCATTCTCTCTGGCTATTTTTTCACATCTTTTTCTTGAGCTCAACTCCTCTTACCACTTAATTCTCTCCAATAATGTTTCCTCTTTTCTTGCCTCAGTCATCCCACCAGCTGCCCCTCTCAGCATATTTAAATCCAAATGTCTCTTTTACAAGTCTATCAATATGCAATCCAATATTGCCAGCTGACCATCTATTGTCCCAACACATGTATACATGTGTATGTCCCTCTGTTTAAACAGGTACTCTCAATCACCAGTCCTTTTTCAGCACACAACTCCACAAGCTGTTTACCATTTCCTTTCACTTTATTGAATACCCCATACCTCCAATTATACCCTCAACTGCCACATTACTTGCCTTCGCATTCAAATCACCCATCACTAATACCGTCTCTTTTATCAGAAGTGCTGACACACACAGCTGCTCTTAAAACACATGCCTCATGATCTTTCTCATGGACAGGTGCATAAGCACAATTGGTTACAATCTCTTGTCATCAACCTTCATTTTTACCCACATCACTTTAAAAGTTACTCTCACAACTCCTGCTTCAGCATTAGTGCTACTCCAACCTTAGCTCTCATACTCTCACCAACCCCTAATTTTACTCCTAAAGTATTTCCAAACCATTCTTCCACTTTACGCTTGAGCTTTGTTTCACTCAGCCAGAACATCCAGGTTTCTTTCCTCAAATATACTGTTAATTTTTCCGGTCTTTGAAAGTTCAGGCTGAGGTGTTTAAGCGTGTGTGGATGTAACAAAGAGGATGAGCACTTCCTGTCTGGCTTCTTTTCTTTCCTTTAGAAACTGAAATACAAGACACTAAGGGTTTCCAGCCCCCTGCTCCCAACCCCTTTAGTTGCCTTCTACGACATGCAGGTAATTCTTTCTCCCCTGCCTTAGGTATGTATACAAATTTACATATATAAACAAAGAATCTGTTGTCTTGCTGATATATCAGTCCATACTCAACTTCTTACCAATATTGTTTTTGATATCTGATGGAACCTACAGTGTTAAAAGCTCTAGACATGCAAAAACTAAGAATTTCATATAAATCAATCTGTTATAATAAAGTGATGATCCTTTGCCAAGAACAAAGATGCAAAAAGTTAAGACATCTGCATCATTTGCATTACTAAAGTAGGAGTTGTGAGAGTGTGATAAGAGTGTAAGAAGTAATTTCTAGATTGATGTGAGTAAAACTGAAAGTGGATAGAGAGAGCTAGGTGATTATTCCTGCTTATCCATCTGGTCATGAGAAGAAAGTTCTTGACAGGCAAGTGTTTTGGAAGCGTCTGAGTGACTGTGTTAGCAGTTTTGATGCACGAGACTGGGTAGTAGTGATGTATGATTTAAATATGAAGGTGAGTAATGTGGCAGGTGAGGGTATATAATTGTTTACCTGGGGTATTCAGTGTTGTGAATGGAAATGGTGAAGAGTTTGTGGTTTGTGCTGAAAAAAGAATGGTGATTGGGAATACCTGGTTCAAAAGGAGATATACACAAGTATACCTATGTGAGTAGGAGAGATGGTCAATGGGCATTATTAGAAGAAGTAAAGTTGTTACTGAAAGTGAAAAGAGAGGTGTTTGGACAATACTTGCAAGGAAGGAGTGCAAATGACCAGGAGATGTATATGAGAAAGTGGCAGGAGGTCAAGAGGAAGGTGCAAGAGTTGAAAAAGAGGACAAATAGTAGTTAGGGTGAGAGATTATCATGAAACATTAGTGAAAATAAAAAGATGTTTTGGAAGGAGGTAAATAACGTGTGTAAGATGAGAACAAATAGGAATATCAGTGAAGGGGGCAAGGGGGAAGTGATAACAGGTGGTGATGATGTGAGGAGATGGAGTGATTATTTTGAAGGTTTGTTGAATGTTTGAGGACAGAGTGGCAGATGTAGGGTGTTTTGGTCAGGGTGGCGTGCGAAGTGAGAGTCAGGGAGAGTGGTTTCGTGAAAGGAAAAGACGTGGTGAAAGCCTTGCAGAAGATGAAATCTGGCAAGGCAGCAGGTTTGAATGGTACTGCAGTTGAATTCATTAAGAAAGGGGGTGACTGTGCTGTTGATTGGTTGGTAAGCATATTCAATGTATGTATGGATCATGGTGAAGTGCCTGAGTATGGGCAGAATGAATGCACAGTGACATTGTACAAAGGCAAAGGGGATAAAGGTGGGTGTTCAAACTACAGAGGCATACGTTTGTTGAATATTCCTGGAAAATTGTATGGGAGGGTATTGAGCAAGAGGGTGAAGGCATGTACAGAGCATCAGACTGGGGAAGAGCAGTGTGGTTTCAGAAGGGGTAAAGGATGTGTGGATCAGGTGTTTGCTTTGAAGAATTTATGTGAAAAATACTTAGAAAAACACATGGATTTGTATGTAGCATTTATGGATCTGGAGAAGGCATATGATAGGGTTCATAGAGATGCTTTGTGGAAGGCCTTAAGAGTATATGGTGTGGGGGGTAAGCTGCCAGGGGGAGTGAAAAGTTTTTATCAAGGACATAACGCATGTGTATGTGTAGGAAGAGACAAGAGTGACTAGTTCCCAGGGAAGATCAGTCTACGCCAGGGGTGTGTGATGTCTCTATGGTTGCCTAATATGTTTATGGATGGGGTGGTTGGGGAGGTAAATGCAAGAGTTTTGGAGAGAGGGGTGAGTATGCAGTCTGTTGGGGATGAGAAGGCCTGGAAGTGGGTCAGTTGTTCACCGATGATACAGTATTGGTGGCTAATTCAAGTGAGAAAGTACAGAAGTTGGTGACTGAGTTTGGTGAAGTGTGTGAAAGGAGAAAGTTGAGAGTAAATGTGATTAAGAGCAAGGTAATTAGGTTCAGCAGGGTTGAGGGACAAGATAATTGGGAAGTGAGTTTGAATAGAGAAAAATTGCAAGTGAAGTGTTTTAGATATCTGAGGGTGGGCTTGGCAGCGAAAGGACCCATGGAAGTGGAAGTGAGTCATTGGGTGGGGGAGGGGTCGAAGGTTCTGGGGTAATGAAGAATGTGTGGAAAGAGAGGATGTTATCTCAGAGAGCAAAATGGGTATGTCTGAAGGAACAAGACAGCTAGAGACTGAGTATGAATGAATGTGGCCTTTTTTGTCAGTTTTCCTGGCACTATCTTGCTGATGCAGGGGGTGGCAATGCTCTTTCCTTTGGGGCGAGGTGGTGTCGGTTATGGATAAAGGCAAGCAAGTATGAATATGTATGTATGTACATAAGCATATGGCGTTGTATGTGTAAGTATATGTGTATATGTTGATATGTAAATGTATGTATATGTGCGTGTATGGATGTGTATGTATATATGTGTATATGAGTGGATAGGTCTTTCTGTTTCTGTTTCCTGGTGCTGCCTCAATGACAAGGGAAACAGAAATCAATTATAATAATCAAATATACATATATAACTTTTATACTTGATCACCATTTCCTGCGGCAGCGTGGAAGTGCCAGGAGGAAACTGACAAAAAATGGGCCCATCCACTCATATATATAGATCTTTCTTTTTCTTTCATACTATTTGCCATCTCCCGCATTAGCGAGGTAGCCCTAAGAACAGAGGACTGGACCTTTGAGGGAATATCCAAAACTCTTGCATTCACCTCTCTAACAACCCTATCCATAAACAAATTAAACAACCATGGAGAAATCACACACCCCTGCCGCAAACCAACATTCACTGAGAACCAATCACTTTCCTCTCTTCCTACTCGTACACATGCCTTACATCCTCGATAAAAACTTTTCACTGCTTCTAAAAACTTGCCTCCCACACCATATATTCTTAATACTTTCCACAAAGCATCTCTATCAACTCTTATCATATGCCTTCAATTCTAAAAATGCTACGTACAAATTCATTTGCTTTTTTAAGTACTTCTCACATACATTCTTCAAAGCAAACACCTGATCCACACATCCTCTACCACTTCTGAAACCACACTGCTCTTCCCCAATCTGATGCTCTGTACATGCCTTCACACTCTCAATCGATACCCTCCCATATAATTTCCTAGGAATACTCAACAAACTTATACCTCTGTAATTTGAGCACTCACTTTTATCCCCTTTGCCTTTGTACAATGGCACTATGCAAGCATTCCGCCAATCCTCAGGCACCTCACCATGAGTCATACATACATTAAATAACCTTACCAACCAGTCAACAATACAGTCACCCCCTTTTTTAATAAATTCCACTGCAATACCATCCAAACCCACTCCCTTCCCAGCTTTCATCTTCCACAAAGCTTTTACTACCTCTTCTCTGCTCACCAAATCATTCTCCCTAACCCTTTCACTTTGCACACCACCTCGAAGAAAACACCCTATATCTGCCACTCTATCATCAAACACATTCAACAAACCTTCAAAATATTCACTCCATCTTCTCACATCACCACTACTTGTTATCACCTCCCCATTAGCCCCTTCACTGATGTTTTCATTTGTTCCCTTGTCTTATGCACTTTATTTACCTCCTTCCAAACATCTTTTTATTCTCCCAAAGATCTGATGATACTCTCTCACCCCAACTCTCATTTGCCCTCTTTTTCACCTCTTGCACCTTTCTCTTGACCTCTTTTGGAATGGGATGTATTTAGGGAAGCAGAGATGGTTTGCGCAGAAGATGCTAGTGGCATGAGAAGTGTAGGAAGTGGGCAGATTAGGAAGGGTAGGGAGTGGTGGGATGAAGTAAGATTATTAGTGAAAGAGAAAAGAGAGGCATTTGGACAATTTTTGCAGGGATATAGTGAAAATGACTGAGAGATGTATAAAAGAAAGAGGCAGGAGGTCAAGAGACAGGGGCTCGAGGTGAAAAAGAGGGCAAATGAGAGTTGGGGTGAGAGAGTATCATTAAATTTTAGGGAGAATAAAAAGATGTTTTGGAAGGAGGTAAATAAAGTATGTAAGACAAGAGAACAAATGGGAACACCGGTGAAGGGGGCTAATGGGAAGGTAATAACAAGTGGTGGTGATGTGAGGAGATGGATTGAGTATTTAGAAAGTTTGTTAAATGTGTTAGATGATAGAGTGGCAGATATAGGGTGTTTTGGTCGAGGTGGTGTGCAAAGTGAGAGGGTTAGGGAGAATGACTTGGTAAACAGAGAAGAGCTAGCGAAAGCGTTGCGGAAGATGAAAGCCAGCAAGGCGGCGGGTTTGAATGGTATTGCAGTGTAATTTATGAAAAAAGTGGGTGACTGTGTTGTTGACTGGTTGGTGAGGATATTCAATGTATGTATGGCTCATAGTGAAGTGCCCGGGGATTGGCGTAATGCATGCATAGTGCCGTTGTATTAAAGCAAAAGGGATAAAGGTGAGTGTTCAAATTACAGAGGTATAATTTTCTTGAGTATTCCTGGGAAATTATATGGGAGGGTATTGATTGAGAAGGTGAAGGCATGTACAGAGCATCAGATTAGGGAAGAGTAGTGTGGTTTCGGAAGTGGTAGAGGATGTGTGGATCAAGTGTTTGCTTTGAAGAATATATGTGAGAAATACTTAGAAAAACAGATGGATTCGTATGTAGCATTTATAGATCTGGAGAATGGATATGATAGAGTTGATAGAGATGCTTTGTGGAAGGTATTAAGAGTATATGGTGTGAGAAGTAAATTGCGAGACACAGAGAAAAGTTTTTATCAAGGATGTAAGGCATGTGTACGAGTAGGATGACAGGAAAGTGATTGGTTCCCAGTGAATGTTAGTTTGCGGCTGGGACGCGTAATGTCTCCAGGGTTGTTTAATTTGTTTATGGATGGGGCTGTTAGGGAGGTGAATGCAAGAGTTTTGGATAGGTGGGTGCAAGTATGCAGTTTGTTGTGGATGAGAGGGCTTGAGAAGTCAGTCGGCTGTTGTTTGCTGATGATACAGCGCTGGTGGCAGATTCAGGTGAGAAATTGCAGAAGTTGGGGACTGAGTTTGGTAGTATGTGAAAGAAGAGAGCTGAGAGTAAATGTGAATAAGAGCAAGGTTATTAGGTTCTGTAGGGTTGAGTGACAAGTTAATTGGGAGGTAAGTTTAAATGGAGAAAAACTGGAGGAAGTGAAGTGTTTTAGATATCTGGGAGTGGATTTAGCAGTAGATAGAACCATGGAAGCGAAAGTGAGTCACAGAGTGGGGAAGGTAGTGAAGGTTCTGGGAGCATTGAAGAATGTGTGGAAGGCGAGAACGTTATCTTGGAGGGCAAAAATGGGTGTGTTTGAAGGAACAGTGGTTCCAACAATGTTATATGGGTGCGAGGCATAGGCTATATACAGGGTAGTGCCGAGGGTGGATCAAACCACCTCACACCACATATTGTCCTCAAACATTTCATTTCCAACACATACACACTCCTCTGTACAACCCTATCTATAGCCCAAGCCTCGCAACCATATAACATTGTTGGAACCACCATTCCTTCAAACATACCCATTTTTGCTCACCGAGGTAACACTCTCACCTTCCACACATTCTTCAATGCTCCCAGAACCTTCACCCTCTCCTCCACCCAGTGACTCACTTCCACTTCCATGGTTGCATCCGCTGCCAAATCCACTCCCAGATATCTAAAACATTTCACTTCCTCCAGTTTTTCTCCATTCAAACTTACCTCCCAGTTAATTTGTCCCTCAACCCTACTGAACCTAACAACCTTGCCCTTACTCATATTTACTCTCAGCTTTCTTCTTTCACACACTTTACCAAACTCATTCAACAACTGCAGTTTTTCACCCAAATCAGCCACTAGTGCTGTATCATCAGCGAACAACTGACTCGCTTCCCGAGCCCTCTCATCCACAACAGACTGCATACTTGCCATTCTCTCCAAAACTTGCATTCACCTCCGTAACAACCCCATCCATGAACAAATTGAACAACCATGGAGACATCACGTACCCCTGCCTCAAACTGACATTCACTGGGAAGCTATCACTTTCCTCTCTTCCTACTCATACACATACCTTACAACCCTGGTACAAACTTTTCACTGCTTCTAGTAACTTACCTCCCATACCATATACCCTTAATAACTTCCATAAAGCATCTCTATCAACCCTATCAAATGCCTTCTCCAGATCCATAAATGCTACATACAAATCAAACTGTTTTTCTAAGTATTTCTCATACATTCTGCAAGGCAAACACCTGATCCATACATCCTCTACCACTTCTGAAACCACACTGCTCTTCCCCAGTCTGATGCTCTGTACATACCTTTACCCTCTCAATATATACCCTCCCATATAATTTATCAGGAATACTGAACAAACTTATACCTCTGTAATTTGAACACTTACCTTTATCCCCTTTGCCTTTGTACAGTGGCACTAGACATGCATTCTGCCAGCCCTCAGGCACTTCACCATGAACCATACATACATGGAATATCCTTACCAACCAGTTAACAACACAGTCACCCCCTTTTTTAATAAATCCCACTGCAATACCATCCAAACCCGCTGCCTTGCCAGCTTTCATCTTCCGCAAAGCTTTTACTACCTCTTCTCTCTGCACCAAACCATTCTCCCTGACTCTCTCACTTCGCACAGCACCTCGACCAAAACACCCTATATCTACCACTCTATCATCAAACACATTCAACAAACCTTTTCACTTCACTACTACATGTTATTACCTCCCTATTAACCAACTTCACCAATGTTCCCATTTGTTCTCTTGTCTTATTCATTTATTTACCTCCTTCCAGAACATCATTTTATTCTCCCTAGAATTTAATGATACCCTCTCACCTAAACTCTCATTTGCCCTCTTTCTCACCTCTTGCACCTTTCTCTTGACCTCCTGCCTATTTCTTTTATACATCTCCCAGTCATTTGCACTACTTCCCTGCAAAAATTGTCCAAACACCTTTCTCTTCTCTTTCACTAACAATCTTACTTTTTCATCCCACCACTCACTACCCTTTCTAATCTGCCCACCTCCCACCTTTCTCATACCACAGGCATCTTTTGCACAAGCCATCACTGCTTCCCTAAATACATCCCATTCCAACCCCACTCTCCTTATGTCATTTGCTCTCACCTTTTTCCATTCTGCACTCAATCCCTCCTGGTACTTTCTCACACAAGTCTCCTTTCCAAGCTCACTTGCTCTCACTCTCTTCATCCCAACATTCTCTCTTCTTTTCTGAAAACCTCTACACATATTCACCTTTGCCTCCACTAGATAATGATCAGAAAGGCCTCCAGTTGCCCCTCTCAGAACATTAACTTGCAAAGGTCTCTCTTGCACGCGCCTATCAATTAACAAGTAATCCAATAATGCTCTCTGGCCTTCTCTCCTATTTACATACTTATGTATATCTCTCTCTTTAAACTAGGTATTCCCAATCACCAGTCCTTTTTCAGCACACAAATCTACAAGGTCTTCACCATTTCCATTTACAACACTGAACACTCCATGTATACCAATTAGTCCCTCAACTGCAATCAGATCACCCATCACTATAACCTGGTCTCGTGCATCAAAGCTGCTAACACACTCACTCAACTGCTCCCAAAACACTTGCCTCTCATGATCTTTCTTCTCATGCTCAGGTGCATAGGCACCAATAATCACCCATCTCTCTCCATCCACTTTCAATTTTACCCAAATAAATCTAGGGTTTACTCTCTTACACTCTCTCACATACTCCCACAGCTCCTGCTGTAGGAGTAGTGCTACGCCTTCTTTTGCTCTTGTCCTCTCTCCAACCCCTGACTTTACTCCCAGGACATTTCCAAACCACTCTTCCCCTTTACCCTTGAGCATTGTTTCACTCAGAGCCAAAACATCCAGGTTCCTTTCCTCAAACATACTACTTACCTCTCCTTTTTTCTCATCTTGGTTACATCCACACATATTCAGACTTCCGATTCTGAGCCTTCGAGGAGGATGAGCACTCCCCGTGTGACTCCTTGTGTTTTCCCTAGAAAGTTAAAATACAAGGAGGGGAGGGTTTACAGCCCCCTCTCCCGTCCCCTTTAGTCGCCTTCTATGACACGTGGGGAATGCGTGGGAAATATTCTTTCTCCCCATCCCCAGGGATTTATCTCTATATTTATTATACTTTGTCGCTGTCTCCCACATTAGTGAGGTAATGCAAGGAAACAGACGAAAAAATGGCCCAACCCACCTAAATAAACATTTACATACATACACATATATACAAACCTATACATTTCAACATATACATACATATAAATAAACAGCCATATACATATATACATATGTACATATTCGTACTTGCTGCCTTCATCCATTCCCGTCGCCACCCCACCACACATGAAATGGCATCATCTCCCCCAGCGTGAGGTAGCGCTAGGAAAAGACAACAAAGGCCACATTCGTTCACACTCAGTCCCTAGCTGTCATGTGTAATGCACCGAAACCACAGCTCCCTTTCCACATCTAGGCAACACAAAACTTTCCATAGTTTACCCCAGACACTTCACATGTCCTGGTTCAATGCATTGACAGCATGTCAGCCCCAGTATACCACATCATTCCAATTCACTCTATTCCTTGCATGCCTTTCACCCCCCTGTATGTTCAGGCCCCAATCACTCAAAATCTTTTTCACTCCATCCTTCCACCTCCAATTTGGTCTCCCACTTCTCGTTCCCTCCACCTCTGACACATGTCCTCTTTGTCAATCTTTCCTCACTCATTCTCTCCATGTGACCAAACCATTTCAATACACCCTCTTCTGCTCTCTCAACCACACTCTTTTTTATCACCATACATCTCCCTTATCCTTTCATTACTTACTCGATCAAACTACTTTACATCAAATATTGTCCTAAAACATCTCATCTCCAACACATCCACCCTCCTCCGCACAACCCTATCTATAGCCCATGCCTCACAACCATATAACACTGTTGGAACCACTATTCCTTCAAACATACCCATTTTTGCTTTATGTGATAATGTTCTCACCTTCCATACATTCTTCAATGCTCCCAGAACCTTCGCTGCCTCCCCCACCCTGTGACTCAATTTCGCTTCCATGGTTCCATGCCTCACAACCATATAACACTGTTGGAACCACTATTCCTTCAAACATACCCATTTTTGCTTTATGTGATAATGTTCTCGCCTTCCATACATTCTTCAATGCTCCCAGAACCTTCGCTGCCTCCCCCACCCTGTGACTCAATTTCGCTTCCATGGTTCCATCCGCTACTATATCCACTCCCAGATATCTAAAACACTTCACTTCCTCCAGTTTCTCTCCAATCAAACTTACATCCCACTTGGCTTATCCCTCCACTTTACTGTACCTACTGACCTTGCTCTTAGTGACATTTACTCTCAGCTTTCTTCTTTCAGGCACTTTACCAAACTCAGTCACCAGCTTCTGCAGCTTCTCACCCAAATCAGCAACCAGCGCTGTATCATCAGTAATCAACAACTGACTTACTTCCCAAGCTCTCTCATCCACAACAGACTTCATACTTGCCCCTCTCTCCAAAACTCATGCATTCACCTCCTGAACCACCCCATCCACAAACATATTAAACAACCATGGAGACATCACACACCCCTGCCGCAAACCGACATTCACTGGGAGCCAATCACTTTCCTCTCTTCCTACTCGTACATATGCCGTACATCTTCGATAAAAACTTTTCACTGCTTCTAGCAACTTACCTCCCACACCATATACTCTTTAATACCTTCCACAAATCATCTCTATCAACTCTATCATATGCCTCCTCCAGATCCATAAATGCAACATACAAATCCATTTGTTTTTCTGAATATTTCTTGCATACATTCTACAGGAGCAGGGGGCCAGAAACCCTCCCCTCCTTGTATTTTAACTTTCTAAAAGGGGAAACAGAAGAAGGAGTCATGCGAGGAGTGCTCATCCTCCTCGAAGGCTCAGACTGGGGTGTCTAAATGTGTGTGGATGTAACCAAGATGAGAAAAAAGGAGAGATAGGTAGTATGTTTGAGGAAAGGAACCTGGATGTTTTGGTTCTGAGTGAAACGAAGCTAAAGGGTAAAGGGGAAGAGTGGTTTGGGAATGTCTTGGGAGTAAAGTCAGGGGTTAGTGAGAGGACAAGAGCAAGGGAAGGAGTAGCACTACTCCTGAATCAGGAGTTGTCGGAGTATGTGATAGAGTGTAAGAAAGTAAATTCTAGATTGATATGGGTAAAACTGAAAGTTGATGGAGAGAGATGGGTGATTATTGGTGCATATGCACCTGGGCATGAGAAGAAAGTCATGAGAGGCAAGTGTTTTGGGAGCAGCTGAGTGTGTTAGTGGTTTTGATGCAAAAGACCGGGTTATAGTGATGGGTGATTTGAATGCAAAGGTGAGTAATGAGGTAGTTGAGGGAATAATTGGTATACATGGAGTGTTCAGTGTTGTAAATGGAAATGGTGAAGAGCTTGTAGATTTATGTGCTGAAAAAGGACTGGTGATTGGGAATACCTGGTTTAAAAAGCGAGATATACATAAGTATACGTATGTAAGTAGGAGAGATGGCCAGAGAGCGTTACTGGATTACGTGTTAATTGATAGACGCACGAAAGAGAGACTTTTGGATGTTAATGTGCTGAGAGGTGCAACTGGAGGGATGTCTGATCATTATCTTGTGGAAGCAAAGGTGAAGATTTGAGGGGGTTTTCAGAAAAGAAGAGAGAATGTCGGGGTGAAGAGAGTGGTGAGAGTAAGTGAGCTTGGGTAGGAGACTTGTATGAGGAAGTACCAGGAGAGACTGAGTACAGAATGGAAAAAGGTGAGAACAAAGGAGGTAAGGGGAGTGGGGGAGGAATGGGATGTATTTAGGGAAGCAGTGATGGCTTGCGCAAAAGATGCTTGTGGCATGAGAAGTGTGGGAGGTGGGTTGATTAGAAAAGGTAGTGAGTGGTGGGATGAAGAAGTAAGATTATTAGTGAAAGAGAAGAGAGAGGCATTTGAACGATTTTTGCAGGGAAAAAATGCAAATGAGTGGGAGAGGTATAAAAGAAAGAGGCAGGAGATCAAGAGAAAGGTGCAAGAGGTGAAAAAGAGGGCAAATGAGAGTTGGGGCGAGAGAGTATCATTAAATTTCAGGGGGAATAAAAAGATGTTTTGGAAGGAGGTAAATAAAGTGCGTAAGACAAGGGAGCAAATGGGAACTTCAGTGAAGGGGGCAAATGGGGAGGTGATAACAAGTAGTGGTGATGTGAGAAGGAGATGGAGTGAGTATTTTGAAGGTTTGTTGAATGTGTTTGATGATAGAGTGGCAGATGTGGGGTGTCTTGGTCGAGGTGGTGTGCAAAGTGAGAGGGTTAGGGAAAATGATTTGGTAAATAGAGAAGAGGTAGTAAAAGCTTTACGGAAGATGAAAGCCGGCAAAGCAGCAGGTTTGGATGGCACTGCAGTGGAATTTATTAAAAAAGGGGGTGACTGTATTGTTGACTGGTTGGTAAGGTTATTTAATGTATGTATGATTCATGGTGAGGTGCCTGAGGATTGGCGGAATGCTTGCATAGTGCCATTGTACAAAGGCAAAGGGGATAAGAGTGAGTGCTCAAATTACAGAGGTATAAGTTTGTTGAGTATTCCTGGTAAATTATATGGGAGGGTATTGATTGAGAGGGTGAAGGCATGTACAGAGCATCAGATTGGGGAAGAGCAGTGTGGTTTCAGAAGTGGTAGAGGATGTGTGGATCAGGTGTTTGCTTTGAAGAATATATGCGAGAAATACTTAGAAAAACAAATGGATTTGTATGTAGCATTTATGGATCTGGAGAAGGCATATGATAGAGTTGATAGAGATGCTCTGTGGAAGGTATTAAGAATATATGGTGTGGGAGGCAAGTTGTTAGAAGCAGTGAAAAGTTTTTATCGAGGATGTAAGGCATGTGTACGTGTAGGAAGAGAGGAAAGTGATTGGTTCTCAGTGAATGTAGGTTTGCGGCAGGGGTGTGTGATGTCTCCATGGTTGTTTAATTTGTTTATGGATGGGGTTGTTAGGTGAATGCAAGAGTTTTGGAAAGAGGGGCAAGTATGCAGTCTGTTGTGGATGAGAGAGCTTGGGAAGTGAGTCAGTTGTTGTTCGCTGATGATACAGCGCTGGTGGCTGATTTGGGTGAGAAACTGCAGAAGCTGGTGACTGAGTTTGGTAAAGTGTGTGAAAGAAGAAAGTTAAGAGTAAATGTGAATAAGAGCAAGGTTATTAGGTACAGTAGGGTTGAGGGTCAAGTCAATTGGGAGGTAAGTTTGAATGGAGAAAAGCTGGAGGAAGTGAAGTGTTTTAGATATCTGGGAGTAGATCTGGCAGCGGATGGGACCATGGAAGCGGAAGTGAATCATAGGGTGGGGGAGGGGGCGAAAATTCTGGGAGCCTTGAAGAATGTTTGGAAGTTGAGAACATTATCTCGGAAAGCAAAAATGGGTATGTTTGAAGGCATAGTGATTCCAACAATGTTGTATGATTGCGAGGCGTGGGCTATGGATAGAGTTGTGCGCAGGAGGGTGGATGTGCTGGAAATGAGGTGTTTGAGGACAATATGTGGTGTGAGGTGGTTTGATCGAGTAAGTAATGTAAGGGTGAGAGAGATGTGTGGAAATAAAAAGAGTGTGGTTGAGAAAGCAGAAGAGGGTGTTTTGAAATGGTTTGGTCACATGGAGAGAATGAGTGGGGAAAGATTGACCAAGAGGATATATGTGTCAGAGGTGGAGGGAATGAGGAGAAGTGGGAGACCAAATTGGAGGTGGAAAGATGGAGTGAAAAAGATTTTGAGTGATCGGGGCCTGAACATGCAGGAGGGTGAAAGGCGTGCAAGGAATAGAGTGAACTGGAGCAATGTGGTATACCGGGGTCGATGTGCTGTCAATGGATTGAACCAGGGCATGTGAAGCATCTGGGGTAAACCATGCAAAGTGTGTGGGGCCTGGATATGGAAAGGGAGCTGTGGTTTCGGTGCATTATTACATGACAGCTAGAGACTGAGTGTGAACGAATGGGGCCTTTGGTGTTTTTCCTAGCGCTACCTCGCACACATGAGGGGGGAGGGGGTTGTTATTCCATGTGTGGCGAGGTGGCGATGGGAACAAATAAAGGCAGACAGTATGAATTATGTACATGTGTATATATTTATATGTCTGTGTGTGTATATATATGTGTACATTGAGATGTATAGGTATGTATATTGTGCGTTTGTGGATATGTATGTATATACATGTGTATGTGGGCAGGTTGGGCCATTCTTTCGTCTGTTTCCTTGCGCTACCTCGCTAACGCGGGAGACAGCGACAAAGCAAAATAAAAATAATAATATAACATTTTACAAAGCAAACACCTGATTCACACATCCTCTACCACTTCTGAAACCACACTGCTCTTCCCCAATCTGATGCTCTGTAAATGCCTTCACCCTTTCAATCAATACCCTCCCATATGATCTACCAGGAATACTCAACAAACTTATACCTCTGTGGCTTGAACACTCACCTTTATTCCCTTTGCCTTTATACAATGGCACTAGGCATGCATTCCACCAATCCTAAGGCACTTCACCATGAATCATACATACATTGAATATCCTCACCAACCAATCAACAACACAGGCACCCCCTTTTTTAATAAATTCCACTGCAATACTGTCCCCAGGGATATATACAGAAGATATATAAACAGAAAAGGGAGCCACGGGGAGTGCTCATCCTCCTCGAAGGCTCAGATTGGGGTGTCTAAATGTATGTGGATGTAACAAGATGAGAAAAAAAAGAAGAGATAGGTAGTATCTTAGGGGAAAAAGAAACCTGGATGTTTTGGCTCTAAGTGAAATGAAGCTCAAGGGTAAAGGGGAAGAGTGGTTTGGGAATGTCTTGGGAGTAAAGTCAGGGGTTGTGAGAGGACAAGAGCAAGGAAGGAGTAGCACTACTCCTGAAACAGGAGTTGTGGGAGTATATGATAGAGTGTAAGAAAGTAAACTTTAGATTGACATGGGTAAAACTGAAAGTGGATGGAGAGAGATGGGTGAATTATTGGGGCCTATGCACCTGGGCATGAGAAGAAAGATCATGAGAGGCAAGTGTTTTGAGAGCAGCGGGTTATAGTGATGGGTGATTTGAATGCAAAGATGAGTCATGTAGCAGTTGAGGGAATAATTGGTATACATGGAGTGTTCAGTGTTGTAAATGGAAATGGTGAAGAGCTTGTAGATTTATGTGCTGAAAAAGGACTGGTGATTGGGAATACCTGGTTTAAAAAGCGAGATATACATAAGTATACGTATGTAAGTAGGAGAGATGGCCAGAGAGCGTTACTGGATTACGTGTTAATTGATAGACGCACGAAAGAGAGACTTTTGGATGTTAATGTGCTGAGAGGTGCAACTGGAGGGATGTCTGATCATTATCTTGTGGAAGCAAAGGTGAAGATTTGAGGGGGTTTTCAGAAAAGAAGAGAGAATGTCGGGGTGAAGAGAGTGGTGAGAGTAGGTGAGCTTGGGTAGGAGACTTGTATGAGGAAGTACCAGGAGAGACTGAGTACAGAATGGAAAAAGGTGAGAACAAAGGAGGTAAGGGGAGTGGAGGAGGAATGGGATGTATTTAGGGAAGCAGTGATGGCTTGCGCAAAAGATGCTTGTGGCATGAGAAGTGTGGGAGGTGGGTTGATTAGAAAAGGTAGTGAGTGGTGGAATGAAGAAGTAAGATTATTAGTGAAAGAGAAGAGAGAGGCATTTGAACGATTTTTGCAGGGAAAAAATGCAAATGAGTGGGAGAGGTATAAAAGAAAGAGGCAGGAGATCAAGAGAAAGGTGCAAGAGGTGAAAAAGAGGGCAAATGAGAGTTGGGGCGAGAGAGTATCATTAAATTTCAGGGGGAATAAAAAGATGTTTTGGAAGGAGGTAAATAAAGTGCGTAAGACAAGGGAGCAAATGGGAACTTCAGTGAAGGGGGCAAATGGGGAGGTGATAACAAGTAGTGGTGATGTGAGAAGGAGATGGAGTGAGTATTTTGAAGGTTTGTTGAATGTGTTTGATGATAGAGTGGCAGATGTGGGGTGTCTTGGTCGAGGTGGTGTGCAAAGTGAGAGGGTTAGGGAAAATGATTTGGTAAATAGAGAAGAGGTAGTAAAAGCTTTACGGAAGATGAAAGCCGGCAAAGCAGCAGGTTTGGATGGCACTGCAGTGGAATTTATTAAAAAAGGGGGTGACTGTATTGTTGACTGGTTGGTAAGGTTATTTAATGTATGTATGATTCATGGTGAGGTGCCTGAGGATTGGCGGAATGCTTGCATAGTGCCATTGTACAAAGGCAAAGGGGATAAGAGTGAGTGCTCAAATTACAGAGGTATAAGTTTGTTGAGTATTCCTGGTAAATTATATGGGAGGGTATTGATTGAGAGGGTGAAGGCATGTACAGAGCATCAGATTGGGGAAGAGCAGTGTGGTTTCAGAAGTGGTAGAGGATGTGTGGATCAGGTGTTTGCTTTGAAGAATATATGCGAGAAATACTTAGAAAAACAAATGGATTTGTATGTAGCATTTATGGATCTGGAGAAGGCATATGATAGAGTTGATAGAGATGCTCTGTGGAAGGTATTAAGAATATATGGTGTGGGAGGCAAGTTGTTAGAAGCAGTGAAAAGTTTTTATCGAGGATGTAAGGCATGTGTACGTGTAGGAAGAGAGGAAAGTGATTGGTTCTCAGTGAATGTAGGTTTGCGGCAGGGGTGTGTGATGTCTCCATGGTTGTTTAATTTGTTTATGGATGGGGTTGTTAGGTGAATGCAAGAGTTTTGGAAAGAGGGGCAAGTATGCAGTCTGTTGTGGATGAGAGAGCTTGGGAAGTGAGTCAGTTGTTGTTCGCTGATGATACAGCGCTGGTGGCTGATTTGGGTGAGAAACTGCAGAAGCTGGTGACTGAGTTTGGTAAAGTGTGTGAAAGAAGAAAGTTAAGAGTAAATGTGAATAAGAGCAAGGTTATTAGGTACAGTAGGGTTGAGGGTCAAGTCAATTGGGAGGTAAGTTTGAATGGAGAAAAGCTGGAGGAAGTGAAGTGTTTTAGATATCTGGGAGTAGATCTGGCAGCGGATGGGACCATGGAAGCGGAAGTGAATCATAGGGTGGGGGAGGGGGCGAAAATTCTGGTAGCCTTGAAGAATGTTTGGAAGTTGAGAACATTATCTCGGAAAGCAAAAATGGGTATGTTTGAAGGAATAGTGGTTCCAACAATGTTGTATGATTGCGAGGCGTGGGCTATGGATAGAGTTGTGCGCAGGAGGGTGGATGTGCTGGAAATGAGGTGTTTGAGGACAATATGTGGTGTGAGGTGGTTTGATCGAGTAAGTAATGTAAGGGTGAGAGAGATGTGTGGAAATAAAAAGAGTGTGGTTGAGAAAGCAGAAGAGGGTGTTTTGAAATGGTTTGGTCACATGGAGAGAATGAGTGGGGAAAGATTGACCAAGAGGATATATGTGTCAGAGGTGGAGGGAATGAGGAGAAGTGGGAGACCAAATTGGAGGTGGAAAGATGGAGTGAAAAAGATTTTGAGTGATCGGGGCCTGAACATGCAGGAGGGTGAAAGGCGTGCAAGGAATAGAGTGAACTGGAGCAATGTGGTATACCGGGGTCGACGTGCTGTCAATGGATTGAACCAGGGCATGTGAAGCATCTGGGGTAAACCATGCAAAGTGTGTGGGGCCTGGATATGGAAAGGGAGCTGTGGTTTCGGTGCATTATTACATGACAGCTAGAGACTGAGTGTGAACGAATGGGGCCTTTGGTGTTTTTCCTAGCGCTACCTCGCACACATGAGGGGGGAGGGGGTTGTTATTCCATGTGTGGCGAGGTGGCGATGGGAACAAATAAAGGCAGACAGTATGAATTATGTACATGTGTATATATTTATATGTCTGTGTGTGTATATATATGTGTACATTGAGATGTATAGGTATGTATATTGTGCGTTTGTGGATATGTATGTATATACATGTGTATGTGGGCAGGTTGGGCCATTCTTTCGTCTGTTTCCTTGCGCTACCTCGCTAACGCGGGAGACAGCGACAAAGCAAAATAAAAATAATAATATAACATTTTACAAAGCAAACACCTGATTCACACATCCTCTACCACTTCTGAAACCACACTGCTCTTCCCCAATCTGATGCTCTGTAAATGCCTTCACCCTTTCAATCAATACCCTCCCATATGATCTACCAGGAATACTCAACAAACTTATACCTCTGTGGCTTGAACACTCACCTTTATTCCCTTTGCCTTTATACAATGGCACTAGGCATGCATTCCACCAATCCTAAGGCACTTCACCATGAATCATACATACATTGAATATCCTCACCAACCAATCAACAACACAGGCACCCCCTTTTTTAATAAATTCCACTG
Source organism: Panulirus ornatus (assembly GCF_036320965.1). Classification (NCBI taxonomy): domain Eukaryota; kingdom Metazoa; phylum Arthropoda; class Malacostraca; order Decapoda; family Palinuridae; genus Panulirus; species Panulirus ornatus. The sequence continues at coordinate 20,834,703 of NC_092228.1, forward strand.
CAATACTGTCCCCAGGGATATATACAGAAGATATATAAACAGAAAAGGGAGCCACGTGGGGAGTGCTCATCCTCCTCGAAGGCTCAGATTGGGGTGTCTAAATGTATGTGGATGTAACGAAGATGAGAAAAAAGAAGAGATAGGTAGTATCTTAGAGGAAAGAAACCTGGATGTTTTGGCTCTAAGTGAAATGAAGCTCAAGGGTAAAGGGGAAGAGTGGTTTAGGAATGTCTTGGGAGTAAAGTCAGGGGTTGGTGAGAGGACAAGAGCAAAGGAAGGAGTAGCACTACTCCTGAAACAGGAGTTGTGGGAGTATATGATAGAGTGTAAGAAAGTAAACTTTAGATTGACATGGGTAAAACTGAAAGTGGATGGAGAGAGATGGGTGATTATTGGGGCCTATGCACCTGGGCATGAGAAGAAAGATCATGAGAGGCAAGTGTTTTGAGAGCAGCTGGGTTATAGTGATGGGTGATTTGAATGCAAAGATGAGTCATGTAGCAGTTGAGGGAATAATTGGTGCATATGGGGTGTTTAGTGTTGTAAATGGAAATGGTGAGGAGCTTGCAGATTTGTGTGCTGAAAAAGGACTGGTGATTGGGAATACCTGGTTTAGAAAGACAGATATACATAAGTATACATATGTAAGCAGAAGAGATGGCTTGAGAGCGTTATTGGATTATGTGTTAACTGATAGGCACGTGAAAGAGAGACTTTTGGATGTTAATGTACTGAGAGGTGCAACTGGAGGGATGTTTGATCATTATCTTGTGGAGGCGAAGGTGAAGATTTGTAGGGGTTTTCAGAAAAGAAGAGAGTGGTGAAAGTAAGTGAGCTTGGGAAGGAAACTTGTGTGAGGAAGTACCACGAGAGAGTGAGTGCAGAATGGAAAAAGGTGAGAGCAAAGGACGTACAGGGAGTGTGGGAGGAATGTTTAATTTGTTTATGGATGGGGTTGTTAGGGAGGTGAATGCAACAGTTTTAGAGAGGGGCAAGTATGCAGTCTGTTGTGGAAGAGAGAGCTTGGAAAGTAAGTCAGTTGTTGTTCGCTGATGATACAGCGCTGGTGGCTGATTCGGGTGAGAAACAGCAGAAACTGGTGACTGAGTTTGGTAAAGAGTGTGAAAGAAGAAAGCTGAGAGTAAATGTGAATAAGAGCAAGGTTATTAAGTACAGTAGGGTTGAGGGACAAGTCAACTGGGAGGCAGGTTTGAATGGAGAAAAACTGGAGGAAATGAAGTGTTTTAGATATCTGGGAGTGATATTTTCTCACCCCAACTCTCATTTGCCCTCTTTTTCACCTCTTGCACCTTTCTTGACCCCCTGCCTCTTTCTTTTATACATCTTCCACTCATTTGCATTATTTCCCTGCAAAAATTGTCCAAATGCCTCTCTCTTCTCTTTCACTAATAATCTTACTTCTTCATCCCACCACTCACTACCCTTTCTAATCTGCCCACCTCCCACGCTTCTCATGCCACAAGCATCTTTTGCGCAAGCCATCACTACTTCCCTAAATATATCCCATTCCTCCCCCACTCCCCTTACGTCCTCTGTTCTCACCTTTTTCCATCCTGTACTCAGTCTCTCCTGGTACTTCCTCACACAAGTGTCCTTCCCAAGCTCACTTCCTCCTACCACTCTTTTCACTCCAACATTCTCTCTTCTTTCCTGAAAACCTCTATAATTCTTCACCTTCGCCTCCACAAGATAATGATCAGACATCCCTCCAGTTGCACCTCTCAGCACATTAACATCCAAAACACACTCACACATATATGCCCATACATGCACATATACATATCAACATATACAAATATACATACATATACGAATAAAGCGCATATGAACACGTACCTTCATAGAACATACAAACCTCCAACAGCCAAACCTCATATGCACTTTATTCGTATTTATATACCTCCGCATTGTACAGTTAGGTTTAGTAAAATGCTATCTGCTGGCTATGTGCGCCTGTTGGCAAATAACCAGCGTAGATCCCGTTGCTCACCAATGTGAGACGAAGGGTATTCGAGTACATAGTATTCGAAGTTATTTCCTATTACCCAGGCCCACAGCCTAGTGGTTAGCATTCCCTCCTCTTGCACAGGGGTCCTGGGTTCGATCCTGACTGTTGGAGGTTTTTATATACATATACACACTTGTACATATTCATACTTGCTTGCCTTCATCCATTCCTTGCGCTACCCTACCCCACAGGAAACAGCATCGCTATGCCCTACTTCAGCGAGGTAGTGCCAGGAATATAAACAAAGGTCACATTTGTTCACACTGAGTCTCTAGCTGGCATGCGTAATGCACTGAAACTACAGTTCCCTATCCACATCCAGGCCCCATAGACCTTTCCTTGGTTTACCCAGGTACTTCAAATGCCCCGGTTCAGTCCATTGACAGTACGTCAACTCCAGTATGCCACATCCTTCCAATTCACTTTATTTTTGCACCCCTTTCACCCTCCTGTATGTTCAGGACCCGATCGCTCAAAATCTTTTTCACTCTCTCCTTCCGCTCCACCTCCAACATATAGATGTTCTTAGCCAATCTTTCCTTATTCATTCTCTTCTCTCCACATGTCCAAACCATTTCAACACACCCTCTTCTGCCCTCTCAACTACACTTAATATTTCCATACATTTCTCTTACCCTTTCATTACTTACTTGATCTAACCACCTCACTCCACATGTCCTCAAACATTTCATTTGAAATACATCCACCCTCCTCCGTACAACCCTATCCATAGGCCATGCCTTGCAACCATATAATATTTCTGGAACTAATATTCCTTCAAACATACCTATTTTTGCTCTCCGAGATAAAGTTCTCTCTTTCCACACATTCTTCATCACTCCCAGAACCTTCGACCCTTCCCCGACCCTGTGACTTACTTCCACTTCCATGGTGAGAGTAAGTGAGCTTGGAAAGGGGATTTGTGTGAGGAAGTACCAGGAGAGATTGAGTGTAATATGGCAAAAGGTGATAGCAAATGACGTGAGGGGAGTGGGTGAGGAATGGGATGTATTTAGGGAAGCACTAATGGCATCAGCAAGAGATGCATGTGACAAGAGAAAGGTAGGAGGTGGGCAGATTAGAAAGGATGGAATGGAGGAGTAAAGTTGTTAGTGAAGGAAAAAAGATAGGCGTTTGGACAATCCTTGCAAGGAAGGAGTGCAAATGACCAGGACATATATTTGAGAAAGTGGCAGGAGGTCAAGAGGAAGGTGCATGAGAAGAAAAAGAGAGTAAATGATTGTTAGGCTGAGAGAGTATCATTCAACTTTAGGGAGAATAAAAAAATGCTTTGGTAGGAGGTAAGTAACATGTGTAAGACAAGAGAACAAATGGGAATATCGGTGAAGGGGGAGAAGTAGTAACGATGACATGAGGAGGAGATGAAGTGAATATTTTGAAGGTTTGCTGAATGTGTTTGATGATAGAATGGCAGATGTAGGGTGTTTTGGTCAGGATAGTGTGCGAAGTGAGAGAGTCAGGGAAGGTGGTTCGAGTCACTGGGTGGGGGAGAGGTTGAAGGTTCCGGGGGGTGATGAAGAATGTGTGGAAAGAGAGAATGTTATTCTTGGAGAGCAAAATGGGCATGTCTGAAAGAACAGTAGTTCCAACATCATATGGTTGCAAGGCATGGGTGATAGACAGGGTTGTGCGCAGGTTGGGGGATGTGTTGGAAATGAATGTTTGAGGACAATATGTGAAGTGGTTTGATTAAGTAATGAAAGCATGAGAGATGTGTGGTAAACAAAAAAAAGAGTGTGGTTGTGAGAGCACAAGAGGATGTGTTGACATGGCTTGGAGATATGGAGAAAATGAGGAAAGGTTGACAAAGAGATATATTGTCAGAAGTGGAGGGAACAAGAAGTGGGAGACCAAACAGAAGGTGGAGGGATGGTGAAAAAGATTTTGAGTGATCGAGGCCTAAACATGCAGGAGGGTGAAAGGTGTGCACGGAATAGAGTAAATTGAAACAATGTAGTATATTGGGGTCACCATGCTATTAATGGAATGAACCAGGGCATGTGAAATGTCTGTAGTAAGCCATGGAAAGGTCTCTGGAGCCTGAATATTGATAGGGAGTTATGGTTTTGAAGCATTGCACAAGACAGCTAGAGAATAGATGTAAGCGGATGTGGCCCTTCTTCACATGTTCCCTGGCGCTATTTTGTTGATGCAGGGAATGGCGATGGCGTTTTCTGTTGGGCATGGTAATATCGGGAATGGACAAAGGCGATCAAGTATGAATATATGCATGTGTATATATGCATATGTGTATATATGTATATTTGTATATGTGTACTTGTTATCACCTCCCCATTAGCCCCCTTCACTGATGTTCCCATTTATTCCCTTGTCTTACTTTATTTACCTCCTTCCAAAAGATCTTTTTATTCTCCTTAAAATTTAATGAGAGAGTATCATTAAATTTTAGGGAGGATAAAAAGATGTTTTGGAAGGAGGTAAATAAAGTGCATAAGACAAGGGAACAAATGGGAACTTCAGTGAAGGGGGCTAATGAGGAGGTGATAACAAGTAGTGGTGATGTGAGAAGGAGATGGAGTGAGTATTTTGAAGGTTTGTTGAATAAGTTTGATAAAAAAGAGGCAGATATACAGTGTTTTGGTCGAGGTGGTGTGCAAAGTGAGAGGGTTAGGGAGAATGATTTGGTAAACAGAGAAGAGGTGGTAAAAGCTTTGCGGAAGATGAAAGCCGGCAAGGCATCGGGTTTGGATGGTATTGCAGTGGAATTTATTAAAAAAGGGGTGACTGTATTGTTGACTGGTTGGTAAGGTTATTTAATGTAAGTATGACTCATGGTGAGGTGCCTGAGGATTGGCGGAATGCTTGCATAGTGCCGTTGTACAAAGGCAAAGGGGATAGAAGTGAGTGCTCAAATTACAAAGATATAAGTTTGTTGAGTATTCCTGGGAAATTATATGGGAGAGTATTGATTGAGAGGGCTAAGGCATGTACAGAGCATCAGACTAGGGAAGAGCAGTGTGGTTTCAGAAGTGGTAGAGGATGTGTGGATCAGGTGTTTGCTTTGAAGAATGTATGTGAGAAATACTTAGAAAAGCAAATGGATTTGTATGTAGCATTTATGGATCTGGAGAAGGCATATGATAGAGTTGATAGAGATGCTCTGTGGAAGGTATTAAGAATATATGGTGTGGGAGGCAAGTTGTTAGAAGCAGTGAAAAGTTTTTATCGAGGATGTAAGGCATGTGTACGTGTAGGAAGAGAGGAAAGTGATTGGTTCTCAGTGAATGTTGGTTTGCGGCAGGGGTGTGTGATGTCTCCATGGTTGTTTAATTTGTTTATGCATGGGGTTGTTAGGGAGGTGAATGCAAGAGTTTTGGAAAGAGGGCAAGTATGCAGTCTGTTGTGGATGAGAGAGCTTGGGAAGTGAGTCAGTTGTTGTTCGCTGATGATACAGCGCTGGTGGCTGATTCGGGTGAGAAACTGCAGAAGCTGGTGACTGAATTTGGTAAAGTGTGTGAAAGAAGAAAGCTGAAAGTAAATGTGAATAAGAGCAAGGTTATAAGGTACAGTAGGGTTGAGGGACAAGTCAATTGGGAAGTAAGTTTGAATGGAGAAAAACTGGAGGAATTGAGGTGTTTTAGATGTCTGGGAGTGGATTTGGCAGCGGATGGAACCATGGAAGCAGAAGTGAATCATAGGATGGGGGAGGGGGCGAAAGTTCTGGGAGCGTTGAAAAATGTGTGGAAGACGAGAACCTTATCTTGGAAAGCAAAAATGGGTATGTTTGAAGGAATAGTGGTTCCAACAATGATATACAGTTGTGAGGCGTGGGCTATAGATAGAGTTGTGCGGAGAAAGGGTGGATGTGCTGGAAATGAGATGTTTGAGGACAATATGTGGTATGAGGTGGTTTGATCAAGTAAGTAATGAAAGGGTAAGAGAGATGTGTGGTAATAAAAAGAGTGTGGTTGAGAGAGCAGAAGAGGGTGTTTTGAAATGGTTTGGTCACATGGAGAGAATGAGTGAAGAAAGATTGACAAAGAGGATATATGTGTCAGAGGTGGAGGGAATGAGGAGAAGTGGAAGACCAAATTGGAGGTGGAAAGATGGAGTGAAAAAGATTTTCAGTGATCGGGGCCTGAACATGCAGGAGGGTGAAAGGCGTACAAGGAGTGAATTGGAACGATGTGGTATACCAGGGTTGACGTGCTGTCAATGGATTGAAGCAGGGCATGTGAAGCGTCTGGGGTAAACCATGGAAAGTTCTGTGGGGCCTGGATGTGGAAAGGGAGCTGTGGTTTTGGTGCATTATACATGACAGCTAGAGACTGAGTATGAACGAATGTGGCCTTTGTTGTCTTTTCCTATCGCTACCTTGCGCACATGCGGGGGGAGGGGGGGGTGTCATTTCATGTGTGGCGGGGTGGCAATGGAAATTAATAAAGGCAGACAGTATGAATTATGTACATGTGTATACATGTATGTCTGTGTATGTATGTATGTATATATATGTATATATATGTATACAGCCCTAGGGATCTATAGCCCACGCCTCGCAACCATATAACATTGTTGGAACCACTATTCCTTCAAACATACCCATTTTTGCTTTCTGACATAATGTTCTCGCCTTCCACACATTTTTCAAAGCTCCCCCACAATGTGACTCACTTCCGCTTCCATGGTTCCGTCCGCAGCCAAATCCACTCCCAGATATCTGAAACACTTCACTTCCTCCAGTTTTTCTCCACTCAAACTTACCTCCCAATTGACTTGTCCCTCAACCCCACTGTACCTAATAACCTTGCTCTTATTCACATTTATTCTCAGCTTTCTTCTTTCACACACTTTACCAAACTCAGTCACCAGCTTCTGCAGTTTCTCACCCGAATCAGCCACCAGCGCTGTATCATCAGCGAACAACTGACTCACTTCCCAAGCCCTCTCATCTGCAACAGACTGCATACTTGCCTCTCTCTCCAAAACTCTTGCATTCACCTCCCTAACAACCCGTCATCTATGAACAAATTAAACAACCATGGAGACATCACGCACCCCAGCCGCAAACCGACATTCACTGAGAACCAATCACTTTCCTCTCTTCCTACTCGTACACATGCCTTACATTCTTGGTAAAAATTTTCACTGTTTCTCGCAACTTGGCCTCCCACACCGTATATTCTTAATACTTTCCACAGAGCATCTCCATCAACTCCATGCCTTCTCCAGATTCATAAATGCTATATACAAATCTATTTGTTTTTCTAAGTATTTCTCACATACATTCTTCAAAGCCAAAACCTGATCCACACATCCTCTACCACTTCTGAAACCACACTGTTCTTCCCTAATCTGATGCTCTGTACATACCTTCACCCTCTCAATCAACACCCTCCCATATAATTTCCCAGGAATACTAAACAAACTTTTTTTTTTTTTTTTTTTTTTTTTATACTTTGTCGCTGTCTCCCGCGTTTGCGAGGTAGCGCAAGGAAACAGACGAAAGAAATGGCCCCCCCCCCCCCCATACACATGTACATACACACGTCCACACACGCAAATATACATACCTACACAGCTTTCCATGGTTTACCCCAGACGCTTCACATGCCTTGATTCAATCCACTGACAGCACGTCAACCCCTGTATACCACATCGCTCCAATTCACTCTATTCCTTGCCCTCCTTTCACCCTCCTGCATGTTCAGGCCCCGATCACACAAAATCTTTTTCACTCCATCTTTCCACCTCCAATTTGGTCTCCCTCTTCTCCTCGTTCCCTCCACCTCCGACACATATATCCTCTTGGTCAATCTTTCCTCACTCATTCTCTCCATGTGCCCAAACCATTTCAAAACACCCTCTTCTGCTCTCTCAACCACGCTCTTTTTATTTCCACACAAACTTATAACTCTGTAATTTGAACACTCACCTTTATCCCCTTTGCCTTTGTACAATGGTACTATGAATGCATTCCGCCAATCCTCAGGCACTTCACCATGAGCCATAAATACACTGAATATCCTCACCAACCAGTCAACAACACAGTCACCCCCCTTTTTTAAAATTTCCAGGGCAATACCATCCAAACCCGCCGCCTTCCCGGTTTTCATCTTCCGCAAAGCTTTCACTACCTCTTCTCTGTTTACAAAACCATTTTCCCTGACCCTCTCACTTCGCACACCACCTCGGCCAAAACACCCTATATCTGCCACTCTGTCATCTAACACATTCAACAAACCTTCAAAATACTCACTCCATCTCCTTCTCACAACACCACTACTTGTTATTACCTCCCCATTAGCCCCCTTCACCAATGTCCCCATTTGTTCTCTTGTCTTACGCACTTTTTTTTTACCTCTTTCTAAAACACCTTTTTATTCTCCCTACAATTTAATGATGCTCTCTCACCACAACTCTCATTTGCCCTCTTTTTCACCTGTTGCACCTTTCTCTTGACCTCATGCCTCGTTCTTTTATACATCTTCAAGTCAATTGCACTATTTCCCTGCAAAACTCGTCCAAATGCCTCTCTCTTCTCTTTCACTGATCATCTTACTTCTTCGTCCCACCACTCACTACCCTTTCTAATCTGCCCTACCTCCCACGCTTCTCATGCCACAGGCATCTTTTGCGCAAGCCATCTCTGCTTCCCTAAATAAATCCCATTCCTTCCCACACTCCCCTTTCGCCCTTTGCTCTCACCTTTTTCCATTCTGCACTCAGTCTCTCGTGGTACTTCCTCACACAAGTCTCCTTCCTAAGCTCACTTACTCTCCCCACTTATTCACCCTAACATTCTCTCTTCTTTTCTGAAAACCTCTACAAATCTTCACCTTCGACTTCACAAGAGAATGATCAGACTTCCCTCCAGTTGCACCTCTCAGCACATTAACATCCAAAAGTCTCTCTTTCACGCGCCCATCAATTAACACGTAATCCAATAACGTTCTCTGGCTATCTCTCCTACTTACATACGTATTCTTATGTATCTCTCTCTTTTTGAATCAGGTATTCCCAATCACCAGTCCTTTTTCAGCACACAAACCTACAAGTTCTTCACCATTTCCATTTACAACACTAAACACCCCATATACACCAATTATTCCCTTAACTGCTACATTACTCACCTTGGCATTCAAATCACCTATCACTATAACCCGGTCTCGTGCATCAAAACTGCGAACACACTCAGTTGCTCCCAAAACACTTGCCTCTCATGATCTTTCTTCTCATGTCCAGGTGCATAGGCACCAATAATCACCCATCTCTCTCCATCCACTTTCAGTTTTACCATTATCAATCTAGAGTTTACTTTCTTACACTTTATCACATACTCCCACAACTTCTGTTTCAGGAGTAGTGCTACTCCTACCTTTGCTCTTCTCCTCTCGCTAACCCCTGACTTTACTACTAAAAGATTCCCAAACCACTCTTCCCCTTTACCTTTGAGCTTTGTTTCACTCAGAGCCAAAACATCCAGGTTCCTTTCCTCAAACATACTATCTATCTCTCCCTTTTCTCATCTTGGTAACATTCACACACATTTAGACACCGCAATCTGAGCATTCGAGGAGAATGAGCACTCCCCGCGTGACTCCTTCTTCTGTTTCCCCATTTAGAAAGTTAAAATACTAAGAGGGGAGGGTTTCTAGACCCCGGCTCCCGTCCACTTTACTCGCTTTGTACGACACGCGGGTCGCACTTGCCCGTCTCAGCTCACAACGACAAAATAACCTGCCACCTTACATGACACGGAAAGTACGCCTGTAAACATCACCACTGTAGAAACATACAGGGCCAATGACAGCAGCCCCCGCCATGACCAGACAAAAAAAAAACGGGAGCCAAATATTGTTCTACCCGTTTAAAAGTCATGTTTATTTGATCAGAATCTAATCTTTTTTCCCCAGTTGCTGAGAGCCGGCAGTTAATATTACCACTTGTCCCCATCTTAACTATTAGTGGAGATTCCTGTAACATCTTGAATGCCAGAGACCATCACAAATAACACGGGAAATGTCTCTTGTGAAGAAAAAATATCCTATTTTTCTCTGTTTTCCTTTTTCTTCATCTTCTTCCCAATGGCCATTCAGATTCAACGGCCGGAAATGAATGAAAAATCAACAGCCCGTCGACGACACTGGTAGCGCTGCCAGACGTTACGAAGAAGCGAATGACAAGATCTTCCTGCCATATTTCACAACCAAACAAAACAGTTCATTTATTTCCCCACAAGATAAACGTTCCCCTCAGCCAACATCTGAGGATACGCTCGGGGTCAACATATCCGCGGGAACGGCAATAATTTGTCGTCGAGTTCTTGGCTCACAAGAGGCCAAACCTGGCAACGCTTGCAGTACAAAAAACATTATGATAGCGACCCCATCTTAATCATACTCTTGTATATATATATATACATACATATATATATATATATATATATATATATATATATATATATATATATATATATACATATATATATTTTTTTTTTTTTTCAAACTATTCGCCATTTCCCGCGTTAGCGAGGTAGCGTTAAGAACAGAGAACTGGGCCACTGAGGGAATATCCTCACCTGGCCCCCTTCTCTGTTCCTTCTTTTGGAAAATTAAAAAAAAAATATATATATATATATATATATATATATATATATATATATATATATATATATATATATATATTTTTTTTTTTTTTTTTTTTTTTGCTGTCTCCCGCGTTTGCGAGGTAGCGCAAGGAAACAGACGAAAGAAATGGCCCAACCCACCCCCATACACATGTATATACATACGTCCACACACGCAAATATACATACACAGCTTTCCATGGTTTACCCCAGACGCTTCACATGCCCCGATTCAATCCACTGACAGCACGTCAACCCCGGTATACCACATCGCTCCAATTCACTCTATTCCTTGCCCTCCTTTCACCCTCCTGCATGTTCAGGCCCCGATCACACAAAATCTTTTTCACTCCATCTTTCCACCTCCAATTTGGTCTCTCTCTTCTCCTCGTTCCCTCCACCTCCGACACATATATCCTCTTGGTCAATCTTTCCTCACTCATTCTCTCCATGTGCCCAAACCATTTCAAAACACCCTCTTCTGCTCTCTCAACCACGCTCTTTTTATTTCCACACATCTCTCTTACCCTTACGTTACTTACTCGATCAAACCACCTCACACCACACACTGTCCTCAAACATCTCATTTCCAGCACATCCATCCTCCTGCGCACAACTCTATCCATAGCCCACGCCTCGCAACCATACAACATTGTTGGAACCACTATTCCTTCAAACATATCCATTTTTGCTTTCCGAGATAATATTCTCGACTTCCACACATTCTTCAAGGCTCCCAGAATTTTCGCCCCCTCCCCCACCCTATGATCCACTTCCGCTTCCATGGTTCCATCCGCTGCCAGATCCACTCCCAGATATCTAAAACACTTCACTTCCTCCAGTTTTTCTCCATTCAAACTCACCTCCCAATTGACTTGACCCTCAACCCTACTGTACCTAATAACCTTGCTCTTATTCACATTTACTCTTAACTTTCTTCTTTCACACACTTTACCAAACTCAGTCACCAGCTTCTGCAATTTCTCACATGAATCAGCCACCAGCGCTGTATCATCAGCGAACAACAACTGACTCACTTCCCAAGCTCTCTCATCCCCAACAGACTTCATACTTGCCCCTCTTTCCAAAACTCTTGCATTCACCTCCCTAAACAACCCCATCCATAAACAAATTAAACAACCATGGAGACATCACACACCCCTGCCGCAAACCTACATTCACTGAAAACCAATCCCTTTCCTCTTTTCCTACTCTTTCACATCCCTTTATTTTCTTGAAAAAAATTTTTTCACTGCTTCTCGCAACTTGGCCTCCCCCCCGTATTTTCTTAATACTTTCCACGGGAGCATCTCCTCAACCCCCTGCCTTCTCCAGTTTTCTTTTAAATGCTTTTAAAAAAATCTTTTTGGGTTTTCTAAGTATTTCTCACATACATTTTTCCCAAACCCAAAAACCTAATCCACAACCCCTTACCACTTCTGAAACCACACTGTTTTTCCCCTTCCTTTAATCCTTATCTCTTCCCCCTTTTTTCCCTTAAAAAACCTTTTTTTTTTTTTTTTTTCCCCCCATCCAAAAACCCCCCCCCCCCTACCCATTAAAATAAATTCCCCCAGGAAATTACTAAATAAAACTTTATAAACCCCCTTAATTTTGAACACCCTCACCTTTTTCATCCCCCCTTTTGGCCCCTTTTTTTTTCCCCCCCAATTTTTGGTTTTTTACTTTTTTGGAAATTTTTGAAATTTTTTCCCCCGGCCCAACCCCCTTTCCAAAGGAAAAAACATTCCCCCCTCCTTTTGACCCCTAAATACACTAAATATCCCACCAACCATTTCAACAACACAGTAAACCCCCTTTTTTTAAAAATTTCCAGGGAAATTTCCCCATCCAAACCCCCGCCTTCCCGGTTTTCATCTTCCGCAAAGCTTTCACTCCCTTTCTTCTCTGTTTTCCCAAAACCTTTTTTCCCTCCCCTCTCATTTTGCACACCCCCTTGGGCCCAAAACACCCTTTTATCTGCCACTCTTCATCAAACACATTAAACAAACCTTCAAAATACTCACCCCATCCCTTCTCCCCAACCCATACTTTTTTATTCCCTCCCCTTTTAGCCCCCTTCCCCAAATGCCCCCATTTGTTCTTTGTTTTACGCTTTTTTTTTTACCTCTTTCTAAAACCCCTTTTTATTTCCCCCAAAATTTAATGTTTGCTTTTCCTCCCCAAACAATCTCATTTCCCCTCTTTTTCACCTTTGCACCTTTCTTTACCTCATGCCTCGTTCTTTTATACATCTTAAGTAAATTTGAACTTTTTCCCTAAAAAAACTCGTCCAAATGCCTCTCTCTTTTTTTTTCATGACATTTTAAATTCTTCGTCCCCCCAAACCATTTCCCCTTTCTAACTCCCCACCTCCCACGCTTCTCTTGCCACAGGCATCTTTTGCGCAAGCCATCTCTGTTTCCCCTAAATAAACCCCTTTCCCTTTCCACACCCCCCTTTTCGCCCTTTGCTCTAAACCTTTTTTCCCATTCTGCACTCGTCTCTTGTGGGGACTTCCTCACACAAGTCTCCTTCCCAAGCTCACCCTTTCTCTCCCCACTTATTCACCCTAAAAATTCTCTCTTCTTTTCTGAAAACCTTTTACAAATCTTCACCTTTTTGACTTCCAAAGAATATTTTAGGGGGTTCCCCCCAGTTTTAAACCCCTCAAACACTTAACATCCAAAAGGGCTCCCCTTTTTTTCCAGCGCCCCCCAATTTTTAAAAGTAATCCCAAAAACGTTTTCTGGGTATCTCCCAAATTTTCATACTAATTTTTATGTATCTCTCTCTTTTTGAACCGGTATTTTCCCCAAACACCAGTCCTTTTTCAGCACACAAACCCACAAGTTCTTCACCCATTTCCATTTACAACACTAAAAAAACCCCCTATACCCAATTATTCCCTTTAAATGCCACATTACTCACCTTTGGGATTAAATCACCCATCACTATAAACCCGGGCTCGTGCATCAAAACTGCGAACACACTTTAGGTTTCTCCCAAAACACTTGCCCCTCCCTGATCTTTCTTTTCATGCCAAGGGGCATAGGCACCAATAATCACCCCCTCTCTCCATCCGCTTTCAGTTTTACCAAATTTTCCCAAATTTTGGGGTTTATTTCTTAAACTTTATCAAAATACTCCCCAACTTCTGTTTCAGAGTAGTGCTACTCCTTCCTTTGTCTTCTCCCCCGTAACCCCCGACTTTACTACTAAAGATTCCCCAAACCACTCTTCCCCCTTTTCCCTTTTAGTTTGTTTCACCAGAGCCAAAACATCCGGTTCCTTTCCCCAAACATACTATCTATCTTCCCTTTTCTCATTTGGTAACTTTTACAACTTTGACACCGCAATCTGAGCATTCGAGGAGAAAGAGCACTCCCCCCGGACTCCTTTTTCGGGGGCCCCCTTTAGAAAGTTAAAATTTCTTTAAAAGGGGAGGGTTTCTGGAAACCCCGGGTCCCCTCCACTTTACTCGCTTTGTACGACCCCGCGGGTCGCACTTGCCCGTCTCAGCTCCAAAGACAAAATAACCTGCCACCCTTTTTTGACACGGAAAGGACGCCTGTAAAAAATCACCACTGTAGAAACCTACAGGGCCCAATGACAGAGCCCCCGCCAATGACCAGACAAAAAAAAAAACGGGAGCCAAATTTGTTCAAACCCTTTTAAAAAAGTCATTTTTATTTGATCAAAATTTAAACCCCTTTTTTCCCCAGTTGCTGAGAGCCGGCAGTTAATATTCCCAAACTTGTCCCCACCCTAACAAATTAGGGGGAGTTTCCTGAAAACATCTTAAAAGGGGCCAGAACCATCACAAATAAACGGGAAATGTCTCTTGTGAAAAAAAAATATCCTATTTTTTCTCTGTTTTCCTTTTTCTTCTCTTTTTTCCCAATGGCCTTTCGATTCAACGGCCGGAAATGAATGAAAAATCAACACCCCGTCGCCGACACTGGAAAGCCGGCCAGAGTTACGAAAAAAGCAAAGGGACAAGATTTCCCTTTCCCATATTTCAAAACCAAAAACAAAACATTTTCATTTATTTCCCACAAGATAAACTTTTCCCCTCAGCCAAATCTGAGGATACGCTCTGGTGGTCAACATATCGCGGGAACGGCAATAATTTGTCTTTCGAGTTTTTTGGCTCACAAGGGGCCCAAAACCTGGAAACCCCTTGCAGTACAAAAAAATTATGATACGCCCCCCCATCTAATCATACTCTTGTATATATATATTTTTACATAATATATATAATTATTATATATATTTTATATTTATATTTTTATTTTAAATATATATATTTTTTTTTTTTTTCAAACAAATTCCCCATTTCCCGCGTTAGCGAGGTACCCGTTAAGAACAGGGGAACTGGGTTTTGAGGGAATATAAAAAAACCGGGCCCCCCTTCTCTTTTTCCTTTTTTTGGGAAAATTAAAAAAAAATATATATTAATAATATTTATATTATTTTATATATATATTTTTTTTTTATATTTTTATTTATATATATTTTTTTTTTTTTTTTTTTTTTTGCTGTCCCCCGCGTTTGCGAGGTAGCGAAAAGGAAACAGACAAAAGAAATGGCCCAACCCCCCCCCATACAAATGAAATATACTTACTCCACACACGAAATTTAAAATCCCTACACAGCTTTCCAGGGTTTTACCCCAGACGCTTCACATGCCCCGATTCAATCCATGACAGCACGTCAACCCCGGTTTTTACCACATCGCCCCAAAATTCACTCTTTTCCTTGCCCTCCTTTCACCCCCCTTTGCATGTTCGGGCCCCCGATCACAAAAAATCTTTTTCACTCCTTCTTTCCACCCCCCAATTTGGTCTCTCTCTTCTCCTCGTTCCCCCCACCTCCGCCCCCATATATCCTTTTGGGTCAATTTTCCTCACTCATTCTCCCCATGTGCCCAAACCATTTCAAAACACCCTCTTTTTGCTCTCTCAACCACGCTCTTTTTTTTTCCACAATCTCTCTTACCCTTCGTTATTTAAACCGATCAAACCCCTACACCACACACTGTCCTAAAACATCTCTTTCCAGAAAATCCATCCCCCTGCGCCAACTTTCCATAGCCCACGCCTCGCAACCTAAAAACATTGTTGGAACCACTATTCCTTTTAAAATACCATTTTTGCTTTCCGAGATAAATTTCCTTTTCCCCCATTCTTTAAGGCTCCCCGAATTTTCGCCCCCTCCCCCACCCTATGATCCACTTTTCCCCTTTCCTTTGGGTTCCCTCCGCTGCCGATCCCTCCCCGATATCTAAAAAAAACCCTTTACTTCCTCCAGTTTTTTCCATTCCCAAAATCACCCCCCAAAATTTACTTGGGCCCTCAACCCTACGTACCTAATAACCTTGCTCTTTTTCACATTTACTCTTTTCTTTTTCTTTTACACACTTTTTCCAAACTCGTCACCACTTCTTCAATTTCTCACATGAATTTAGCCACCAGCGTGTATCATCAGCAAAAAACTGGGCTCACTTCCCAAAAACCCTCTCATCCAAAAAGGGCTTCTTTCTTGCCCCTCTTTCCAAAAAATCTTGCATTCACCTCCCTAAAAAAACCCCCTCCATAAAAAAAATTAAACAACCTGGGGGCATACACACCCCTGCCGCAAACCACATTCCCGGAAACCCAAACCTTTCCTCTCTTCCCACACGTACACATGCCTTACATCCTCGATTAAAAATTTTCATTGTTTCTAACAACTTTTCCTCCCCCACCCTATAATTTTTTAATTTCCTTCCACCCGAGCATTCTATCAAAATCTATCATATGCCTTTTCCAGATCCATAAAAGCTACAAAACAAAATCCCTTTGCTTTTCTAAGTATTTCTCACATACATTTTCAAAGCAAACACCTGATCCACCAAACCTTACCACTTCTGAAACACACTGCTCTTCCCCAATCGGGTGCTCTGTACATTTCCCTTCCCCCCTCAATCAATACCCTCCCATTAAAAATTTTTAGGAATACTCAACAAACCCTTTTACCCCTGTAATTTGAGCACTCCTCTTATCCCCCTTTTCCTTTGTACAATGGCACTTGCACGCATTCCGCCAATCCCCAGGCACCTCACCGTGAGTCATACATACATTAAATAACCTTACCAACCAGTCAACAATACAGTCACCCCCTTTTTTAATAAATTCCACTGCAATACCATCCAAACCTGCTGCCTTGCCGGCTTTCATCTTCCGCAAAGCTTTTACTACCTCTTCTCTGTTTACCAAATCATTTTCCCTAACCCTCTCACTTTGCACACCACTTCGACCAAAACACCCTATATCTGCCACTCTATCATCAAACACATTCAACAAACCTTCAAAATACTGTCTGTCTCCCGCGTTTGCGAGGTAGCGCAAGGAAACAGACGAAAGAAATGGCCCAACCCACCCCCATACACATGTATATACATACGTTCACACACGCAAATATACATACCTACACAGCTTTCCATGGTTTACCCCAGACGCTTCACATGCCTTGATTCAATCTACTGACAGCACGTCAACCCCGGTATACCACATCGCTCCAATTCACTCTATTCCTTGCCCTCCTTTCACCCTCCTGCATGTTCAGGCCCCGATCACACAAAATCTTTTTCACTCTATCTTTCCACCTCCAATTTGGTCTCCCTCTTCTCCTCGTTCCCTCCACCTCCGACACATATATCCTCTTGGTCAATCTTTCCTCACTCATTCTCTCCATGTGACCAAACCATTTCAAAACACCCTCTTCTGCTCTCTCAACCACGATCTTTTTATTTCCACACATCTCTCTTACCCTTACGTTACTTACTCGATCAAACCACCTCACACCACACATTGTCCTCAAACATCTCATTTCCAGCACATCCATCCTCCTGCGCACAACTCTATCCATAGTCCACGCCTCGCAACCATACAACATTGTATATATATATATATATATATATATATATATATATATATATTTAATCATTTTGCTTTGTCGCTGTCTCCAGCGTTTGCGAGGTATATATATATATATATATATATATATATATATATATATATATATATATATATATATATATATATATATATATATATATATTTTTTTTTTTTTTTTTTTTTTTTCATACTATTCGCCATTTCCCGCGATAGCGAGGTAGC